>NW_027496639.1:0-212395 GCF_021521415.1 Bidens hawaiensis
GTTTATGTGTGCTCGTTGTTGTTTATGTTATTTGTGCTGCTCGAACTGTACATGATTTCGTAAACAAACATTGCCACTGGTACAAACTGGTATGGAGAATGTACAAGTCAGAAATGAACATGTACTAGAGACAATATCATTATGGTTTGTTGCAGCAGATGCAAAGTGAATATTCAAGCAGGTTCTGCAAGGGCAAATCAGTAACTGATGATGCAGAAATGAAGTTTTGGTGTCTCGAGCATACTATGATCATATAAGACTAACTCGAGTATGGAAAATGACTAAGTCTTGCTTCGAGCACAGGAGGTGTTTTGCCCAAGCACATCTTTGTT
This sequence comes from Bidens hawaiensis, assembly GCF_021521415.1. Lineage (NCBI taxonomy): Eukaryota > Viridiplantae > Streptophyta > Magnoliopsida > Asterales > Asteraceae > Bidens > Bidens hawaiensis. Next base: position 333 of record NW_027496639.1, read on the forward strand.
TGGCTCAAGCACAGGTTAGTTCGAGCACATCTTATATCGAGCACATTAAATTCGAGCACACTTTGTGAAACCCAGAGCATATCCTTTGTCTTCTCAAGAAAACTATCTTCTTTAAGTCTCGAGCACACTTTGTTATTTATTCGAGCAGACTCTTTTTCGAGCATACTTTGTTTTGTCTTGAACAATTATGCTTGTGAAGAGAAAACTCAAGTTTTTGTCGAGCACACCCTTCCTCTCGAGCATACTTTTGCTCTGAGCATGTTTGGTGGAAAATGAAAAAGCACTAAGTAATCCGAGCACACATTTGTTTCCGAGCACTAAGTAATCCGAGCACAATTTTGCTTTCCGGGTACACTTTGTGCTAGGAAAGTGCTTCCGGGTACACTTTGTGCTAGTTGAAAAATTGAAGAATCACAAGTGTTTTGCTTTCCGGGTACACTTTGTGCTAGGAAAGTGCTCCCAAGTACACTCTGTGTTAGGAAAGTGCTCCCAAGCACACTTTGTGCTAGGAAAGTGATCCCAAGCACACTGTGTGCTAGGAAACAAAGTTTGTGAAATATTTCAAGGTTTTGAAGAAACTTTTGAGATTTTTGGTGCCGTTGACCGTTTGACCAAGCTGTTCTCTACGGAAGATATATACCAGGGGTATTTTGGTAATTTTTCTCCAATCATCAACAAGCGTATGGAATTCAAACCTCATCCAATTTCACAATTTCATCAAAAGCTTTACAAGAACAAGTGTTGACCAAGCATAAGGATTTAATCACTTTTAGTGTCAACCAACATATGAATATGTTTATTTTTGGATTTCTACAATTTTGATAAGGATGGTCAAGATTGTTTCACCCACAGTTGATTTGAAGGCACATTCATTAAAGACAACTGCAAGGAAATTGGGGGAGTAAAAATCTTTGAATTTTATTGCAAATGACATGCTTCAAATCAAGTAAAAGACTCAAGTTAAGAATTGAAGATTATTTGATGATCACATTGAGTTTATTTCTTTTTATGGTAACCTTGTTACTTGAAGTTGATCTTTGATGTTCAAAGCTCGTTCATATGCCCATACAACTATATCCAGAAGTGATATAAGAGTGACAATTCGAAATGAACAATGGGAGAATCTTAACGTGAGGGGGAGAATTTCAACGAAAGACAACGAGTTATGAGGTGATCATGGAGGAAATTCGATGGCATCGGTCTAAGAGGGAGATTGTTGGGACTTATATTTTAGACCGACGCATGAATTTATATGTGGGTGAAAAATATATTATTTGGTCTCAACCAAAGGTGGATGACTTGAATACCAAGTCATGCTAGACTAGTACAAATATATGTTTTTATTCATTTGTCTAGTATGAGTGACTGTATTGTGTATGTGTGAGATTTAGGGTTTTATCCCTTTGAGAGAGTCTCCGCCTCCAGGATGAGCTCTCCTGGTGGCGGCTGATATTTCTTAAACGATTGTATGTATGAATGTATGTACGAGTGTTTCATCTTAATGAGAATCATTCGGCTAATATTATCATACTACAATTTCTATCTTTTGTGTTTTGATTACAATTGTTCATCCTACTTTATTGTTGATTGTTAATCAAATCAGGCTCTCTCCCAATACACCTCATCCATCCAAACATCATTCAAGAGTGAATACGAGTGAGATCGGTCATCCATCCAACCCTAGAACCGAGCTCCACACCGTATAGTACCGTCTACACCAGGGATCGGTCTTCACAACCTGTTTTGTCAAAGGTTGACCTGCTTGTGTTGGATGTTCATAACTTAGCCTTGACCTTGTGTATATTGAAGAGACTTGTTGTAATTTAAGCATTTGTTTGTTATATTATTTATACGGGTTTGTAATCTATTTATTCTTTCAAATGTGTAGGTTCCCAGCCGGATCTACACGGAAGTATCTCGTACTACGTAGGTACGAATCCCTACGTAAGACGATACGAGTGTTCGATGCGATATATGTTAAAACCAAGCACAAAGACACGTTACAATACTCAAAAGACACGTTGTATTGCAACTCCTTTAACACGTGATATACAAATCACAATTACACGTTCTGAAAAACTTCCTTACAAACAAGCCGTAACCTAGAATATAAAGACCTCGACAACTTCGCCTAACAGACTATGCGAAGTTGTCAATAACTTCGCTTGTCCACAAGTTCGCTTATAACAGGCGAACTTGTGAGACAACTTAACTAAAACATCAAAACAAAACAAACTAACACGATTACAGACACTAGATACTGAACTACTGACATCATGTACCAACAAACTCCCCCTTGGCAGTAGCTTCATATCTCTAACTTCAATCACGTGTCGTGTAATCCCAAAACTCGAGTCACCCGTCTTTAAGCATGAACGCCTTCTCTGACACAAACAGAAACTACTCTCTGATATTTCTTGGCTTCATCTTTCCATGCAGGAATATAGAATATCTTTTTCTCGTTCAGCACCTGCAAGTCAGCTTGAGACAAATTCACCAAGTGCATTGGATCATACACTCTCAGCAAATCTTGTTCATCTTCATCCTCCATCACCGCTTCAGCTGTTTCACTATCGACATACCACCATTTCAGATTCTTTAAGACATCCTTGGGCATTTGTTTCATCGGCACTTCTTTTAAACACCGGATCGGCTTATACTTCATTACCATCCAAGGTTTGCTATCAACTCTCATACCTCTGTCTTTATCCTCAACAAGCTTCCCTCTCTGCGGCTTTAACAACTCGAACTTTTTCTCTTTTATGCTTTCTTTCCACACGATCTTCCCAATAATCCTAGCCATATTATCATCACTTCTGTTTATCAACCCCAACTTGGCCAAATCCTTCACCTCACACTCAGGCAAGGTATTTAACGATTTCAACAACCTCTTGAAATACTGAACTCCGTCAAAATGTTTGATCACAAACAGCCTCAACTGCTCATCATACAACCAGCAAATAATCCCCTTTTTCGATTCAGCATACCCTTTGATGTTGTAACTCTTCTTGAACATAGTAGGAACCCGCCTGTTTCTTTGTCTTTACGAACCATTGAGCGTAGCCTTCTTTCCATCTCGGCTGCTCTTCCCATTCAGTCTCATCACTTCCCATATCATAACCCTCATTTGACTTATCAACTTCTGGAATTTCATGCTCAACATTATCCTCCACAATCTCTCCCTCTTCAATCTCACTATCAATTACAATGTCAGCTCCTATCTTCTCAATCTCTTCAACCGGTAACACATCGTCGTCACCTACAATATCATCATCCAACACCTCCTTATCATCCACTACCACCACATCATCACCCCCTGATCCACCAGTTGCACCCGTTGACTCCCCCCTGAGATGTGGAAGTCCCAAGACTTTGTTCAGTTCTTGGCAACTCACCACCTGCATCTTTCGATGCATTGGGATCATCGTCTCTATCGTTATTCTTCTTCGTCCTCAACTCATCGCCCTTGCAGCTCGTCACCCCCTGAGATGCTAAGAACTGTTTTAAGGCATCAAAAAGTTTACCGTGCTCAATCAGGAGAGACGACTGAATTTGATTTTCTGCAACAAGGCGCTGGATAGCGTGAGTCTGGATCAGGTTAAAACTTGACTGTTCTGCCACGACCCTCTCAAGAGCTGCTATCCTGTCTAAGTCAGATAAAGTTGCATCAAAATCAAATCTCATATGAGAAGTTTCTTCAGCATACAGTGGAGGGATTCCCAAGGTAGCCGGAACATCAGAAACAGGCTGAAAAGTAACCGCAGGTGGTGTTGTTACAGATAAACCTGCAGTGGCAACCAGTGTCGACTCAACGAATCTTGCAACAACCTCCGATGGAGTAAGTATAGGAGGTGGCAAGGAAACAATTTCTGGAGCCGAAAAACTGAAAAGTGGCGGGAGGAATGCCAAAGGAAGATGATGTAGATATCACGGGAACATCCGAGGTGGTTGGTCCTGTCACAGCTAAGGATGCAGGGACCATAGTCATACAGAATAAAGCGGGTGGAGAGAAACGGACCACCCTCGAGCATTCACCAGCTCCCGATCCTTCACCCGTTCTTGCCCTTTTTGATCGACGAACCAACCGATCTAACTCCTCCTCATAATCAGATTCACTGTCATCCGTGTCTTTCTTTCTTTTTCCATGAATTCTTTCTTGGGCAACCAGAATCTGTCTTGCTTCTGCAACATCATCGGCTGAGGAGTCAGAATCGGTTCTTTCAGAATCAGCTACAGACGCAGCTTACCATCGACACAACAATACCAGAAACCTCTGCAACTGAGACCTGAATCTGTGCCTCAGGATCAACTCGTTCCATATCGAAAAATCCTTGGCCACCAAAAGCAGCTTCAAGGTCTACTTGTTCCTCCGGTGCCACAACAATAGCAGCAGCAAAGCTTGCTGTACCACAGGTGGTGGTTGGGAAACAACAGCCTGTTGCGGTGCCGGATCCCGAAACTCATCCCCACGAGGAGCAACATACGCCGGGTTGATCAAATAACCAAAAAGCGGAGTATGTCGTGGACGAAGATCTGGTTTACTTCGAGCACTCGACGCTCTGCACTGCGATATCCTCTTGCTGACGCTCTCTACATATCGAATGGGACGGCGCTGAGGTAGCGTAGGTGCCACATGATTTAAGAATCTTGGATACATCAAGAATCTTTCACGAGCTACAGCACGTCTCTGACGGTCTATCTCATAAAACACCATCTGATTGAAGCTGTAACGCTTGTTGTAAGTCAGTTCTGTCATTGCCGATTGCATCGTGGCACCCATACCGTCCGTTCCAGCCTTACGACCCGACATGCATACGATCATCACGTGCATGAGAAAACGCCATTGATCCAACAAAAATCCCTTTCGTCTATGAGTGTCACCCAATGGACCAGAATATCCCATTCTTAAAAATGCACCATCTCTGAATGGAGCAACAAAGTCTGTAGGATCATCCCTCGTTTCATTCCCAAACTGCAAGGCGACCCTTATCTGTTCCGATGAGAACTGCACCTCCTGATTGTTGACTGTGCACGCATGACTGGGGGCTCGACTCTACAATCATACTCAACCTTCTGCCGGAAGTCTTCTATGTTCGGCAGAGAAATGGGCAGAGTTGTAGTAATTGCATGGAAGATACGCGAGCGAATAAGAAAAGTGATGATCTCGCGATAATCATCAACACCGCTAGCATCCGGGTCCAGTGTGATGTACATATTGTGCCCCGGAAAGAACTGATGGTTGTTATCACCACCTTCGTCACCACCAGCACCACCGGCTCCTGCTACAGCTGCCATATCTGCACCACAAACGGGCTAAGTTAAAAAATCGTCAAGGCAGATCACAACTTCGCCTGTTACCATGAGCGAAGTTCTGATAGAATCTGTTGTTGAGGCGAAGTTAAAGAAAGGGCGAAGTTGAGTACAACTTCGCCTTTACTATAACTTTGCCTGATAACAGATAAGCTTATAAATAAAATAAAGAACCAGGCGAATTTAGGTATAAGGCGAAGTTAAGGATGACTTCGCCCCTGAGTTGTTAAAGATTGAAGTAGCAGGCAAAGTTAAGCCTAAGGCGAAGTTTAGAACAACTTAGGCTAAACTATAACTACGCCTGATCTGAAACGGCAAAGGTTTAGAAGGCCAGACGAGATGTCTTTTGGAGAATTTGATGATTGTGGACTCTAAAAAACATGTTTTTATGGAGATCTAGACGATCAAGTTGGTTAAGACCACGTTAAAACGAGTTTGAAAAGTGGGTGTTTAAGGTATGCATGAACGAGGTCTCAAATCGGACCAAAAAGACATCTGATTAACACCATTGACACTAATTATATGTTATCTCGACCCTACACACCTTTAACACTGATTAAAACAGAGATAAGCAATAAGTTTTGATTCGAGATATAACTTCGCCGAGGGTTATGAGAGGATAAGTTCGCCTGGTTTTTGGAAAGTTTAAAGAGTTTGACCAAGTTGACCTTTATATAGGTCTGAATATGCCCAGGCGAAGTTAAGGTTAACTTCGCTTACCCTTAACTTCGCCCCTTAACAACTTCGCCCCTACACAACTTCGCTTAATATTAAACATACAAAACAGTCCCTTAAAAATTGAACATTATGCAATTAACTTTTAAAACTTCCTTTAAAGAGTCAAATGTTACGATCAAAGACCAAGTAACCAGGTATTAAACCATAAAACGACATATGTAAAATAAAATTTAGAAATAAAGTACACGGGATCAAATTTCAGTCTTGACGGGGACCAGAATGTTTTAGAAAAGATCCGAACAGGAATCATACTAATTAGATGGCTGTCACTTAGATCCATGTTCAGCTATATTATGACTTAAAGAAACAGGTTGTAAGCAGGTAAACAACTTAGTATGGTTTTCATCGCTTCTGTGATACGGATTAGGTTCAATTAATCTCAAAATTTAAACGAACAACACATCAGAGATTGTGATGCCTTCCATCTATTCTCAAAGCTTATTTGGCTTTCCCCAAGTCACCCTGAGTTGACCTCGACCCGTAGTGTCTGATTAAACAGTAAGTACATCTTGATCTTTAGAGTATTTTTCCCGTTCTCTTTCTTGCCTCTTGATTGATAATTATAACATAATAGGCTTCAGAAGGCTAAACATCATCATTTTTTTTTCAAATAATAAAGATTTACATAGCTTCAAACAGTAGACTACTGTAAGTCCCGAATCTGGATCACTGCAGGTACTTGACACACTATCTTCTCAGAAATCAGAACACTCACGGGCTCGTGTATGACTGGGTAATCGCTTTTCTGCCTATCATTCGGAAAGATGTATATGGAGACATACATAACTCTTAATGAGTCTTCCCTTTGAATCGAGAAGATTTAGTTAGTATCACTTTAACTTTTACGCACCATAAAAAGCTACCATAACATACAATGACTGTTCTAGAGTCTTTTAGGCCTAATAACTTCACTAGTTAAGCACACAGGAATAGTTTCTGTATAACTTTCCAAGGTTGGATCAATTTTCTTAGAAACATTGTATTCAAAATTCTTACGAAGTTGTAGATTTGAAAAATTATATCATCTCCCTAAAAAAAATTTAGATTCTATCGCCCCGATCAAGTCCAAGTCTTCAGGTAAGCGGCTATCCTAAAGATCCAATGGATCAGCTGGACTGACCACATACAAGTATGTGTCCTTCTGACTAAGTATGAACGACTATTTTTCAGTGAAAGAACAAAACCTATCATAAACCGCCCCGGTCACTTTCAGTCATCTGGTCAATGGCTATCCTCATAATCTACTAGTAGAAGTAAGGACCAAACATATCCAAAGATGTGTCCTTCAAACTGAAGCAACCGACATAATTCTAAGCGATAGTGATTTTTTTTAAATAGAAAAGAAAAACACGGTTACTCGGGATTGATCATCCCGTTAAGCTCATCAAGATTTTGAAAACGAGCTCGGTCAAACGCTTTAGTAAAAAGATCGGCGAAATTATTTAACGAATCAACCTTTTCTAGCACTATTAATTTCTTCTCAGCACAATCCAGTATAAAATGATGACGAATGTCAATGTGTTTAGTTTTGCTATGTTTTACGGGATTGTTAGTTACTGAGATTGCAGCAGTGTTATCAATACAAATAGGAGTTTGAGTGAAATTCAGACCGTAATCGCGCAATTGCTGTTGTATCCAAAGAACCTGGGAGCAGCAGTTTGATGCTGCCATGTACTCTGCTTCACAGGTAGAAATGGCGACAGAGGTCTGCTTCTTGCACTGCCATGACACCAATCTTCCTCCCAGAAACTGGCAACCACCTGTTGTCGACTTCCGATTCTGATTGCAACCTCCATAGTCAGAATTCGTGTGAGCGACCAAGTCCAGGTCTCCCCCTTTCGTGTACCACAATCCCAGCTTAGGATTGCCGTTGAGATACCGCAATATCCTCTTTACTCCCTTCATGTGAGATTACTTTGGGTTTGCCTGAAAACGAGCACAGAGACAAACTGCAAACATAATGTCAGGTCTAGATGCAGTTAAATACATTAAAGAACCTATGATTGCTCGATATTGGGTGGGGTCCACATCTGCATCACTGTCTGAATCAGCACCCAGTTTGTGGTTGACGCAAACTGGAGTATCAAATGGAGTGCTGTCCTCCATCTTGAAGCGTTTGAGAACGTCTTGGACATATTTAGTTTGATGGATGAACATCCCATCTTTCTTCTGATCGACCTGCAATCCTAAAAAGAAAGTTAATTCACCCATTGCACTCATTTCAAACCTCTTTTTCATGACTTCTTCAAAATCCTGACACATGGCGACTTTTGATGCAGCAAATATGATGTCATCCATGTAGACTTGAACTAGAAGAAAATCTCCCCCCTTTCTCTTGACAAATAGCGTGCTGTCGATCTTTCCTCTTTCGAACCCATTCTCAAGTAAGTAATCTGATAAGGTTGCGTACCAGGCACGAGGGGCCTGATGTAGTCCGTATATCGCTTTACTCAGCTTGTACACATGATCAGGAAAGTCAGGGTCAGGAAAACCTGGAGGCTGTTCAACGTATACTACCTCATCGACTTTACCATTCAGAAAAGCACTTTTCACGTCTAACTGGAACACATTCATCTCATTGTATGCAGCAAATGCCAAAAATAGTAGAATGGCTTCCAATCTTGCCACAGGAGCAAACACTTCATTGTAGTCGATCCCTTTTTGCTGATTAAACCCTTTTACTACCAGCCTTGCCTTGTTCCTTATGATTATCCCTTTCTCATCTCTCTTACATATGAAAACCCATTTGGTGCCAATAGCATGAACATTTTTCGGTTTTGCAACCAATTTCCATACTTCCATCTTCTCGAACTGGGCTAACTCTTCTTGCATGGCTTCGACCCACGAGCTGTCCTTTAGAGCCATTTGATAGTTCTTTGGTTCAATCTGGGTGATGAAGCAGGTGTACAAGCATTCATTTAAGATACCCGTTTCTTTAATGCTTGCGTAAACACAAGTGTGCTCATTCAAGCTTCGTCTTGTTTGTACACCGTCAGACAGATCACCTATCACGTTCTCCAAAGGGTGATTTTTGTGAACTCCAGTAGTCAGAACCGAATTGACTTGCAGATTGTCTTCCAGGTTCGAAGAGAGTTCATCAATGGGCGAATGTTGTTGAGAATGAAATGGATTGAAAAATTTGTCTTTAGTAGGGGCAGCAGGCGTATCAGTAGCAGTTGACGAGGAAGGTTGACATTCATTGTACTGCGGACGTTGCACAAAATTTTCTTCCTCATCATACAGAATCTGTGTAGCAATTTTCTCATCAACTTCTGCAAAATCCAAGTAAGGCATATTAAAGGATTTGAACAGTTTATCATAGTCAAAAGCGTCAGCGGGTCCCGTGCTAGGCATTGGTGGTTTGTAACTCGTGATGTCGGTGATACATACCACTTCAACCTTGCTGCTCGATAAATTAAAGACTCTTCTGTTGGGTGTCCCAACAACATATCCGACTAAAATACCTTCGTCGGCTTTCTCACCAAATTTTGAGTTTGTCTTTAATATCGTACATGGCGACCCGAATGGTTCGAGACCATTCAAGTTTGGCTTTCAACCATGCATAAGTTCATAACAAGTTTTATTTAGCTTTTTTAACAGTTAAAACACGATTAAGGATATAACAGGCTGTGGCAACTGCTTCAGCCCAGAACACCACGGGAAGTTTAGCATCAGCCAGCATGGTTCTGGCTCCTTCAATTAGCGTCCTGTTCTTCCTCTCAGCCACTCCATTTTGTTGCGGAGTATACGGGGCGCTGTACTAGTGGTCTGTCTCTTTCTGTAAGCAGAACATCTCCATCTGGTAGTTCTTGAACTCTTTCCTATTGTCACTCCTGATGTACTTAACCTTTCTCCCTACAATATTTTCAACCTTGGTAATCAGGTTAATTACTAACTGAACCGTCTCATCTTTTGCCTTCAGAAAGTATACCCAAGAGTATCGAGAGTAATTGTCAGTTATTACCAAGCAATATGATGTTCCACCAAGACTTTTTACACTCACGGGACCGAAGAGATCCATGTGAAGTAGGTCTAGGGTACTGACTATTGAATTAACCTTCTTGGAGAGATGGGGTTTCTTGTGTTGCTTTCCCTTCTTGCACGATAAGCATTGGTCTTCAAAGTTGAAATTCTTCAAGGGAACACCAAGCACCAGCCCATTCTTGACAATGTAGTTCATTTTTCTAAGATGTATATGCCTCATTCTTCGATGCCATAACTCGGACTCTGATTCAGTTGCTTTTGACAGAAGACATGATTCTACTGTTGCCATCTCAGTTGACCTCATATCCATTACATATGTGTTCTTTTCTCTTGGAGCTTTCATCACCACCCAGCCTCTGGTATCTTAAAACCAGGATACAGAACTATTGCTTCATTTTTAGTAAAGTGCACCGTGTACTCTTTGTCACAAATCTGAGATACACTCAATAGATTATGCTTCAACTCCTCAACAAAATTCACCTTTTCCAATTTCATTTTTCCATTTGTCACAGTCCCAATACCAGTAATTCTACCACCACTCTCTCCAGCAAAACTTACCCTACCCCCTTGAACAGGTTTCCATTCGTGTAACAAATTTTTGTTACCAGTCATGTGCCGGGAACAGCCGCTGTCTACAACCCACAGATTGTTTACGGCCCTGTTCAACTGTTCCTGCACAGTTAAAGAAAGAGATTAAAATCTAGGGACCCAAGACCTACTGGTCTTGGGTCGATTAAATCTGTTAAACGGCATCCTGTACTTTGGTTGCCCAAAGTCAGTTTGAGAATGATTTCTGTAAGTCCTAAAAGGAAACCTTCTTGAGTATTGACTATGAGGCCTACCAAACCTTAGTGAATTAACCGAATTATGATGGTAGGTTTGGTTGTTAACTGGGAAAAACTGAGATTGATATCTTTGAAATCTTGGTTTAGTCCAATGTCTTAACTTTGGTGAGTTTGCATTCTTACCATTATAGTAATTATTATTCGTTTTATTCTCAGTTTTCGGAGGCCACATACCTCCGAATCTCTGATTTAGAGGGCAATCAGCAATCAGGTGTCCTATTTGATTGCATCTGAAACAACTCCTATGTTCAACTTTCGTCTCAACAGTTGTTTCAGATGTTGAGGTTGCATTACTACCCGTTTGTCTAACATATGGTGGGACAAACGGGTTTAGGGGAGAGTTCTTTTCAATTGGCTTATATTCCTCCCCACGTTTTAGTAACACTACCTCTTCGTTTATCTCACTTGATTCAGATGTCTTGTCCGAATTTGATGAGACAGAACTAGGAGCTGAAATCTTAACATTTGAAACAGGCTTACATGTTTCGCTTTTACTAACTTCAGGTTCTTTAATCGAAACTTTGACAGGAACTGTCTGACTAATTTCAACATCAACAGATTTCTGATTACTAGGATCATACGTATAGTTATGGTTATATGGTGGTGGAACTTCAGAAAATCCAATTCCCCCTTTGTAATGGGTTATATTTGATAGTGGGAGATGGGTAGGACACAAAAACTCGGTATTTCAAAGTAAACTCGTCCCGCGAAATGTTGAACGGAACGATTTCTACACTCGTGTGATAATCTCGAACCACACAATCACGAGCAAAAGCTCTGATACCAATTGTAGGTTCCCAGCCGGATCTACACGGAAGTATCTCGTACTACGTAGGTGCGGAATCCCTACGTAAGACGATACGAGTGTTCGATGCGATATACGTTAAAACCAAGCACAAATACACGTTACAATACTCAAAATACACGTTGTATTGCAACTCTTTTAACACGTGATATACAAATCACAATTACACGTTCTGAAAAACATCCTTACAAACAAGCCGTAACCTAGAATATAAAGACCTCGACAACTTCGCCTAACAGAATAGGCGAAGTTGTCAATAACTTCGCTTGTCCACAATTTCGCTTATAACAGGCGAACTTGTGAGACAACTTAACTAAAACATCAAAACAAAACAAACTAACATGATTACAGACACTAGATACTGAACTACTGACATCATGTACCAACAAAATGGTTTGTAGTAATAAGTAGAATAGTTGTATTTCTTTTATTAGACAAAATTTATTAGGATATATTTTGTAAAAGAAGATGCAACAACATCATTTTGGTTGGAGCCCAAGTGGAAGCCCAAATAAAGAATAAGGATCACAAAGAGAAGTGAACGTTTGAAGCATAAGGATGTGGAGTCAAGTGGGAGTTCACCATCTCATACCTTGTGTCATGCTCGTCCCTTAGGAGAGACCTTATGACACACTTGTTTAGGTCAACAAGTTTTGTCAAATTTTAGGTGGCTAAGGTTATGAACATGTGATTGTATTTTATGCTTGTGTGGTTGATTTATGTTTATTGTTTTATCATGTTTGGAAGTTAACAATTAAAATTGACAACTAGCATAAAAGTGATTCCTTTGAAATTATTAAGTTATAAAATTGGTTTTATTAACTATTAATGATTTCATAATAAAATGGGTTTTGTTAAAAGGAATTTGAAAACTGGTTTTCAAAGAGTACCATACATTTGAATGCATGCAAATGGAAAGTACATTATAAAGGTTTTCCAATCTAGAATTTTGAAAACTTAAATCCCTTTCAAAAACAAGTTGAACACCATCCTTTTATACGACACTCAATTCACTTGGAGACTTGATGTGGGATAAAGGTCACCTAACCACATTTAAGAAAACTTGTGATCTTGAGGTGAATTAACAATACTTCTGGGATAAAGGTCACCTAACTGCTTGTATGTGTAAACTCACACGTGTGTGTAAGAAGGACCACTTGATTTGGAAACCAAGGGAATAGGGTCACCGAAACATGGCGTACAAAGGTGTTGATGGGATTAAACATGCCAAATAAACGTATGATGTTTAACCGATCCCGTAAAACTAGAAGTTGCAAAGGGTTGCAATCGTCAAACGTTGACTACCTTGTTAATTCGAATAGTGGGATAAAGGTCACCTAACTACTATTTGAATGAAACGTTGGGTTCTAGATTTTATCATTAATTGTCTTGGAGACATTAAAGGGTATTAACGATTAAATTCTATTGATATAGAAAATACTAAATCGAACTTTGTTAAATTCTTTTATAGAAGGCCGCAAACAATCCACATAATGCTATTATCCCACCCGTGCATAACTTATCACTAAGATCCATTCTGGATAAGGATCGTCTAAACTATAATATTTTCATGGACTGGTATCGAAACTTGAGAATGTTCTCAAGCAAGAGAAGAAGTCGTACATTTTGGACTATCCTATTCCCGACGAACCTGATGTCAACGACTTGATGCCTACGCGGATTGGTTAAAATACACAGAGGATTCGGTGCAAGTTTCTTGCCTCATGTTGGGAACAATGATTCCCGAGATCCAAAAGGATTTCGAGAATCATGGGGCATATGAAATGATCACCCATCTTAAGGAAATGCTCCTTACACAAGCTAGGGTGGAATGCTTTGAAACGGTTTGAGCGTTTCATGCATGTCGTATGGAAGAAACCCAATCCGTCTCATCTTATTTACTTAAGATGAAAAGCCATATTGATTGGCTTGAATGTCTTAATTGTCCCATCTCAAGAGAGTTAGCCACAGATTTGATCCTCAATGGTTTAACAAAGAAGTTTGAGACGTTCGTCATGAATTACAACATGAACGGATGGGACAAAAGCATTGGTGAGATTCACACAATGATTAAGACAGCCGAAGCTGGCACGGGTAAAAAGGTTTTACCCGTTCTTGCGATCAATGAGGGCGGCTTGAAGAATAGGCATCATCCAGAACCCCAAGGCAAAGGTTGCTAGTGGTAAAGGACAAGTCAAGGGCAAGTTCAAGGGAAAGGAAAAGGCGGAACCCAAACCCAAGAAGCTAAAGGTTAGCGCTGAGGATCCGTGCTTTGGTTGTGGGGAGATAGGTCACTGGATGAGAAACTGTCCAACCAATCTCAAGGAGTTGAAAGCTAAGAGGGATGCGGGGCAAACCTCAGGTACAACTTTCATGATGCATATTGATCTTAATATTGTTTCTTCTAACACATGGGTATTGAATACCGGATGTGGAACTCATATATGCAATTCATTGCAGGAGTTCAAAAGAAGAAATGATTTCAAGAAAGGAGATATTAGTCTCTTTAGGGGCAATGGAGCAAAGGTTGACGTCCAAGCCCGAGGAGATTATGTTTTGAAGCTTCCAAATGGTTTGGAAGTTATTTTGAAAAACATTTTGTTTCTCCTAGTTTGACTAGGAATATTATCTCTGTTTTTGTATTATGACAATTTGGTTTTGATTTGAAGTTTGTTGACAATGGTATTTATGATTTCATGAATAATGTCTTTTATTTTAAAGCGATGCCATCTAACGGCATTTATGAATTAGTTCATGATAATACATCCATTGATAACTCATAGTACCAAGCTAACACCAAAAGACTCAAATTGGATTTGAGTGAAACTTTTCTTTGGCATTGTCGCCTTGGTCACATAAACAAGGATCGCATTCATACACTTCAAAAGAATGGTCTTTTGGAAGCGAATGATGAATCATTCGATAAGTGTGAGTCTTTTTTATTGGGGAAGATGGCCAAGGAGCCCTTAAGTGGAACTAATGAAAGGGCAAAAGACTTATTAGGTATCATACATTCGGATGTATGTGGTCCTTTTAAGACAATGACAAGGAATGGTGAAAGATACTTCCTTTACCGACGATTATAGTCGCTATGGGTATGTGTTCTTGTTAAGACACAAAGATGAAGCCTTTGAAATGTTCAAATTCTTCCAAAATGAAGTACAAAATCAACTCAACAAAACAATCAAAGTACTACGTTCTGATAGAGGTAGTGAATACCTCAATGATGCGTTTCTAGAACATCTTAGGAGTTGTGGGATTGTCTCACAACTTACTCCACCTGGAACACCGCAACATAACGGTGTGTCCGAGAGAAGGAATCAAACTTTATTGGATATGCTTCGATCTATGATGTCTAGAAGCACATTAGCTCTGTCATTTTGGGGTTTGGCATTGATCTCCGTAGCCTATATTTTAAATATGGCACCAACCAAGAAAGTGGATTGGACGCCTTTTAAATTATGGCATGGAAGGGTTCCATCATTATCATATTTAAAGGTATGGGGTTGTGAGGCTTATGTAAAGAACAACACCCAAAACAAACTTGAAAGCCGATCCACTATGTGTATCTTTGTAGGATATCCCAAAGATTCAATGGAATATTATTTCACAATTCAAACGAGCATAAAGTGTTTATAGCTCGAAAGGCTGAGTTCTTGGAAAGAAGGTTCCTTATGCAAGGAACTGATAGAGCTGTGGAACTCGAGGAGGATCGAGAACCACAAGCCGATAGACGTTTGGTTGACACTAGCAATCAACAAGAGGTTGTTGATAATGATCAAATGGTTGATCAAAACACATAAAACGTTTTGCAAATCTGGTAGAATTAGCACCCCACCTGAAAGATATGGATTTTTCATGGATGGATGCTATGTGGTAGATTCAGATGAACCCACCACATACCGAGATGCAATGTCACAATCTGATTGTGATAAATGGCTAGAAGCCATGAACGTAGAAATGCAATCCATGCGTGATAACCAAGTATGGGACTTGGTTGTACCACCTATTAATTCCAAACTGGTTGGAAGTAAGTGGGTTTTCAGGAAGAAAACGAATATGCATGGAAACTTGGATACTTATAAAGCTAGACTTGTGGCAAAGGGTTTCACTCAAACTCAAGGGGTTTATTACGATGAAACTTTCTCGCCCGAGGCGATGCTAAAGTCTATAAGGATATTGTTTGCCAGAGCTGCGTATTACGACTACGAGATATGGCAAATGGATGTCAAAACCGCTTTTCTAAATGGGCATCTTGAGGAAGATGTCTATATGGTTCAGCCTGAAGGTTTTGTCGATCCACAACATCCTAACAAAGTATACAAGTTGAAGAAATCAATCTATGGATTGAAGCAAGCATCTAGAAGTTGGAATCACCGTTTCGATGATGAGGTTAAGAAATTTGGATTCATCAAAAACGCTGATGAGGCTTGAAATAACTTAGGAGGAATAAGGATACGTTTCTAATATATGGCTCTGGTGAGGAGGAACTCGTTGTAAAGGGTTACACGGATGCGAGTTTCCAAACTGATCGAGATGATTCTCGATCACTATCGGGATATGTCTTCATTCTAAATGGTGGTGTTGTCTCTTGGAAGAGCGCAAAGCAAGACGTGGTAGCCTTGTCCACCACTTAATCAAAATACATCGCCGTCTCCTTGGCAGCTCAAGAAGCTGCGTGGATTAGAAAGTTCATTGCCGACCTAGGGGTAGTCCGTACCATTCAGGACCCTCTAGAAATCTTTTGTGACAACGAGGGTGCGATTGCTCAAATCAAGTAACCCCGTGCACATCAAAAGACTAGGCACATTGAGTGGAAATTCAACTGCATAAGGGATGAAGTTGAAAAAGGAAATATATGTATTCGCAAAGTTCACACTGTTCAAAACATTTCGGATCCACTCACAAAGCTCCTTGAAAGGCCGAAGTATGAGGGTCATACTTGTGCCTTAGGACTTCGATATTCTAGTGATTGGATTTGATCAAAAATTTTGTATTTGGATATTGGAACAATTTTGTTTTAACTCAATCATAGGGTTTTGGTTATGGTCATATTCTTGAGTTATGTTCCATTTTAGCATGTTTAAATCCGTGAATAATTTTATTATTCTAAACGTCCGTAGTCAATCATAGTTGTGGGAACGTAATACTATTATGAACTTGTATTGGTAGATATTCGTGAGGTATGAATATAGAAAAGGGTTTGCTGCCAAGGTTCATAGGTATTTATAGGATAAATATTGGACTGATCCGCCCTCAATTTTACTACATGGAATCCTTGTGATTTGTGATCATAAGTAAATTTGAGTAAAGGCGAAAATCATAGTATCCTCCGACCTGAGATACATATTGGGTCTTGATATTTACCGACTATTATCTTTGACTTAGTTCTTTGCTGCTCTGAAATATGTCAGTAAATAAGGCTAAGCTCAAGTGTAGTACAAGGTGATAGTGAGAGACGTATGTAGTCAATAGGGGATTTGTCCATCTTATTCGTTGAGAGTTAAATGTCTAAGGCCTGATGAGTTAAATCAACAGAGAATGATCACTCTGTGTCTCTGGATTTAACATGACATTTGAGGCAAAAGGATAAATGATAGTTTCACCTAAATCATATTCAAGTAAGGGACTTGAAGCAGATGATGTTATTGAATGGCACTTCGTCATGCGTATTAGGGATAGTAAACCGTTGTTAGGCGGTATTTGCTATTTGCATCAATCTTCTATGTATCTTGTGAAAGTGGGAGATTGTTAGAATCGATCTGCCCAAGACACATATTTGAGTTGATGTGGCTAGTACGTTATGATCCAAGTCGGGTCATACCCAATAACAAGCTAGACAAACACCACGATACTTATTATTAGATATGATCTAAGTAATAAATATCAACACTTATATATTTGGAAAATGGGTTTTCTAAATATTTGCAATTGTGTGAAATATAAATTATATGAATAATTTATGAGAAATGTTATTTATTTGATAAATAACAAATATGTTTAAAAGAAAATAAACAATTAAGATTTGGTTTTGGGGGGAAAAGTCCCAAGGTGGGCCGGCTCCCTCTCTCTTGTTGTTTCTTTCTAAACATGCATGAGATTCAATTGGGGGATCACTTTTTGCAAGAATACATTCTCTCACACATACAATATCTCTCTTCTTCTTCTCTCTCGGCCGAGAATAACAAGGAGGAACAAGAGGATTACAAGAGAGTAAGAATCCTAGCAACTTGGTGTTTGTTGAAGGCTTGTTCTGGTATACAAGCTTAAGGTCTTCTCTCATTGAAGATTCGTCATTCAAACCATTCATCCCTTTTGGTGTTTCTAAGACTTGAAGGTATGTTTTGAAACACCCTATGGTTGTGTTTTGATAGTGTGTGAATCGTATGTGGATCCTGGATTGGGTTTAACATAAACGGGTTTATGTGAAATGGTTAACAAGATTTAAAACTATTAATTCCGCTGCGTTTCCTAATAAATGGTTAAAAAGACTTTGATAATCTTGTTAAAAACCCAACAATAAGCTCAGGTCACTAATTTACCTGTTGTACTACTATGAACGGAGATGAGTCCTGGCTGACTACACACCTGCAAAACCGAACACCATGACCTCGTTATGAGAAGGGGAATAGGGGGGGTCTTCTCTTAACCAGCCTCCAGCATGAGAATTAGTATGGTAAGTGATCGGAATATATTTAGACAGTTAGAGAGTATGGAATCAGATCCTTTTACCGTTGAACCTCATCTTGTATTTATATCCGAATAGGAGAGAATGGTTGGGCCAACTGTCCCGCTTAATGGAAGCTTCTATCCTCATGGCTAAGCATGATGGCTTATCCTGATTGGCTGGACAGTCTGTCCTATAATGCTCTTTTTTTTTGCGCAAGTACTGTGTTGGCCCATTTCTATTGGTACATCGTGCACCCATATAACTACCAGGTACAACGCAGTGGTGTATGTTCACGTGTCCTCCCTATGGTGGCACTTCCATTGTTACTTCGCACTATTATGAGAGTGTTTTCCGCGATGGCCTGTGGCCTCTCACGGAAGGTATACTTTCCGCGCGTTATTCCTGTTGACTTATAACTTGTATGGTGTGTTTGGTACCTTACCCCCACAAGTCCCTCCATCCCATTGTGGCTTCCACGATTCTTTCTGCGGGTGGAATATTGGACTTATTTTGCTTTTGCTTTTTCTTCTGGCGGTTATGAAAATGGGTACTTATAGGAGTAATAACTGGTTATCTTGTCTACACTTAGCTGTGATGATGTCACCATGCGTATTAGACTGCTGTTCATTTACTCCAGGTGAGTATAAATGTCTTTGCATGACGGCGCATTGAATTCTCTGTGTTCCGCGCCTCGTGGCCGCTTTTTAATGGTTGCTTCTGAATCGGATCTCCAGTTGTCCAACTACCTCATTTACTTCTTTGGGTATAAATGGGCGATAGGTTGCATTCCACTTTTGGGTGCCTCCTTCCGTTCATCTTCTTTCTTTTTGCAATTTGACTATCTTGATTGGTGTGTTGTCTGGTCCAAAATTATTGTGTGTACTCCTCGGGTCTCCCATGGTGAGTTGTCGTGGTTTTTTCAGACTAGGCTTCATTCCAGTCAAGCATATTTGCTTAAGTTATCTACGTAACGGTTTGGTATTTTGAGTATTCTTCCAAGGTTATTTTTCCGTGGTATATTGAAAAGTCTTGGGTTAAAAATCTGTTTAACTATGTATTTTTTCAGGTGTACCTTTCCGCGATGTTTTCTTCGAGGGTCTACTATTGTGTAGCATTAAATATGTTCTGAAAAATGACTAACCGATGTCCGGATCTCCTAATGCAGAAAAGATCTTTCTGCAAACAGACCTGACTCGGCAGACGTCAGACGGCGCTCCCGTCAGTCATGTATTTTCAACTGTGCGCGCGTATTGTCCACGCTCCCACTTGCTCTGAAATCATTAACTTCCTGCGTGACGTGTCACTTCTTTATTGGTCCTCCTTCTTTTTGGAAATTTCTACTTTAACTTTAACCTCCACCGTCGATTAGTATAAATAGGTTGATTTCTCATTTTTCCTATCATTCTTCTCATATGTCTCCCTTCTTTCCATATTTCTCTCATATTTCCTTCCGTTTTTCGCACTTCTTATGGTTTCTTCGTCAGCTGGTAAGAGATCCGGCAAGGGAAAAGGTAAAAAAGAAGACTGGCGATTCTTCTATACATGACTTCATCATTAAGTGGCGTCGATCTGGTTATGGACTATTATCTCATCATCACATCTCTCCAGCATGGGAACCGGAATTTCTGCTTAGGGGTAGCAAACTAACTCTATATTCTCAGTTTTTTAGTCACGGGAATTTCCGTCTTCCCATTAACACGTTCGTTCGTGATGTATTGCTTCATTACAGCCTGCACATTACCCACTTTCATCCACTGGGTTTGATGCGTTTGCGTCATTTTGAGTTTTTCATGCCGTAGTCAGCGTATCACATCACACCTTTTATTGATAAGTTTTTGGTGTTTTATAAAATGTATACCAAGGGTGGTTGGTATGGTTTCCTTCTTCGCGACAAGGAGGTAACCTTTGTTAGAGAGGCTCCGCAGAGCCTCCACGAGTGGAAACAATGATTATTTTTTATCAGCACCAACGCCATTCCTATACCGATGAACTTCTGAGATAAATCTGTTCCCATTGATGATGAGCATCTGCGCGATTTTCAAGATCAGTCTTGGTACAAGATTCTTACTGTGCGGGAGACTCCTCTTTGTTGCATTGAAGATTTTGCTTTGTTTGCTGCTGAGATGAGTAGGATCTGGTCTCAGCCCCACAAGACTCCTATATATGGCCACGATGGCTTATGTGAGTATTTTTTATCTTCCGCTTGTTATGTGTTTCTTCTGACTTGTTTTGTTGTATGCAGGCATGGGTTGTATCATCAATTTGCTCTTTGAGGATGGACCTGGGGCCATGACTCGTCGTGATTTGCTGAGGGGGGAACCCGATGGAACCTGCGAGAATTTTTTGTTTCCGCTGGTTAGTGCTGAAGGTGCTGGTGAGCCAATTCTTAATCCTCGACCTATAATTTCTATGGCCGCGGATGGTGTGCAGATAATCCTATCAAATAGTTAAGAGCATATGGGTTCACTGCGTTTTTCTCCTGATTCTCATGCTTTTCTTTTGACAGGTCTCGTGTCTCAGCATTCTGTTGATCTCAGCAGTTCTCCTGGCAAGAAGCCTCGTAAGAAGAAGAAGCGCCGAGAAAGTCCTATTGTTGAATCTGTTCATGTTAAACCTGCTCAAGTTGAGTCTTTGAAGCCTATCATGGAACCTGATGCTTCTGAGAGCTCGCTTAACCTGTACCTTCTTTCTACCATCCAGAAGAAGGCAAAGCCTAATGAGAAGCTCGCGAAGAAATCCTCTTCCTCTGCTGGTTAGACTCTTGATCTCTTCTGCTCATCTCGATTTCTGTTTCTAACTTTGTTTTCTCATAGGTTCCATGAAGAAAACTGTTGCTGGGTCATATGGTGGGCCTATATTGAAAGAAAAAAATCATGTGTCAACCTTCTCTGCCTCCGTCTATTGAGGAGGGTCCTCTCCACATGCCTCCTCGGTCTCCTTTGCCTCTGAGGGAGGCGGAAATTGAGGATGGGGAAAGAGAGGTTGTTCAAGCACTTAAGGATGTGAGTGGACGTCAGCCTACTCCCCCGCATTCGATTTTTCAGGATTCTTTCGCTTCTCGGGTTGATCCTGTTGTTAGTGGTGTCGGTGCAGGTGGAAGTAGGCTTGGTCCTGGTGGTGGTGGAGGTGGTGGACGTGGTGGCGATAATGGTGATGGAGACAAGGGTCCTTTCTTTAGCCCCCTCCTCGTGATGATGTTAGTTTTTATGTATCTTTTTGGGGTCTTACCCCTCACTCAAGATTTCAGGATCTCAGAGTCTATCAAGATTTCCTCAATCATTTCTTCCCTCATGCGGAGGTCGAATATCAACGTGATCGTGCTCGGGGTAACCTGTACGATGACTATATCCGCGGGACCACTCGTTCTGTATCTGCGACTCACGAAATAGTGCGTGAGTGGATAACTATGCAGGATGTGTCGGTCCCTCTAATAGGATATATCACTCACACAATTAATGTCGCAACCCACACAGTTAAGTGTCGACAAGAGGGTTGACGACCTACTATTTAAGGTAAGAACAATAGTATGTTAACGGAGGAATCACTAACACACTAAATGTTGCTCGATAAATGCTAAAGTAACAAACATAGACATTAACTCAAAAGAATTCCATGTATAGAAAGATCATACAAATGCAAATCTATCAGGGTTTCTGTAAGGAATGTTCAATCCGAACAATTCTTAGGAGAGCCGTCACAATCGTTTTTCAGGAATATTCAGGTTGTTTGAAAAGTCTGTTTGAGGTGTTAGGAGGCGTGCGCTAGATTATTCTATTTATAGGCTACCTCCTGATAGCTGTCATTCCTTCTGGAAACCCTAATGATTGATACATATTCATAAAACATATTACAAAAGTTTCTAAGGGTAAAACAGGTCTTCGAGTAAGCTTTACAACTTTTGTCTTCTTCGAGTAGACCTGGTTACCAAAGTGTGCTGGGAAACAGTTCTCCGGGTAGACTTTACTTAGAATATTTTCCTTAGAAAATATTCACCTAGCAGACTTCAATCCTCTTGAACATAGCAAACTTTGCTCGATATGATCCTATGAGCAAACTTGTTCTTTAGATTTCCCTTCACTCTTTGTTAGTAAATAACTTATTGAACAAACTAAAGTGTGCTGGTAACACTGTAGACTTGCGCTGGTAGCACTATAGCTTGCTCGGAGTTGAACCTTGCTTGACTATGTCCTTAAGATATTTCCTTATCAACTTTCTTCAAGCATGCTCGGACAACTATTTATTAATCAAACCTTGATAGATATTCCAAAATACTTGGCTTCATTAGCTTGGTTTAGCCAAGAGCTTGCTAGGAAACGAACCTTGTTTGGCTCGAAGAACAACCTTGCTAGGCAAAGTGAACCCTGCTCAGATTGACACTTAAGAGAAATTCAAGAAGATAACCTTGCTCGGAGAGCAAAATACCTTACTATGACAAGTGAAACCATGATCGGAGGCCTAAGTGTGCTCGGTATCCATACTTCGCCAATTTCAGAGAGGATGAGAATAATACAATCTTCACTTAGCACTTTTCTCATCCCAACAATCTCCCCCTAGATTGGAACACCGTTAGTTGTACCAAAACACCTCTAAGGTTACACACACTTAGCCAAAATACAAATCAAATTTCAAAATGAAAATTACATAGCATAATGAAAAATATTACAAGTGAAAATTCTGTCTAGTGGACATTACAAAGCAAAACCTAAGCTAGAAACATAATCATTATCTTCTGGAAGTTGAGGCTACTTGTCTTCTTCCCAATTTCACACTTCCTACCCTTTCCTTGAATATGAACAATCTCTGATGATGAGGGTGGTTATCAGGCACAGTCCACCTTATAATATCATTTAAGTCATCATCATGCTGAAATGTCAGATCTTCATCTACTCTGATAATTCCCAAGGCTAGTCCCTCTGAATTTCAGAGAATGTAGGAGTCATCTTGTTCTTTGTAATCAACTCTAACAATCCCACCATTTCTCAGGACTTCAAGATTCGGCCTTGTCATCCTCCTTCTCATACTTATGCAAACCATCATGTTTGCCAGAGGGCCTCTCTCCTTCACCTTCGAAATATAGTCAAATTCAGCATGTTTTATATCACTCAATCTCTTTCCCCTTATTGTTTTCTCATATTGAGACAATTTCCACTTTCTCTTCTTGGTTAACATGGGGAAGCCTTTCCTTGCTTCATTTTTGAGATGTTTGGATAGTTCATTTTTTTGCCTTCCTACAAGTTTGTTCCTGTTATGATAATCATAGAGTTCTAGACTTGACATCTCCTCCAATTGTTCTTTCTTGAAATCAACAAAGTCATATTTGAAGATAATTTCTTTCGGGTAGGTCCACATCAGATGATGGCCTATTTTGTATGTAGCTATTGTTGTGGGAATCTGTGCTCTTGAGGCTGAGGGCCTAGAGGGAACTGCGTTTTTAGGTTTAGTGGCCCTAAATTCCCCAAATTTCTTCATAAACATGGATATCACCATCTCCACTAGCATAGCCATCAGATCCATAAAGTTTTCACTTCCTTCTCTGGATAATCTTGCAATCATGGTCAAAACCCTTTCATCTCCCAGTTGACCAGCAGGAACAAATCTTACTCCACCTGGCCCTGATTGAAAGTTTTTAGGATTCCTTTGCTCAACCTCCAATCTCTCCCATTCATCTTTCTCTTCATAAAAAGTTGCTTTAGTTGAGCCTTTCCCAAGTTGTCAAATTCATTCTCTGGCATCCCTTTGTTCATCGTCAACCCTTTTAGGGTTCTAATTCTGTTCTCATCATCCCAAGGGTCCAGTTGTTCAATTGGTTCAGGCTTTACTTCCACAATAACAGGGACTTTGGCGGTCTTTGAAGATTGAGCCTTTTCTTGTTCATCTTTGTCTAACTCAGACTGGTATAGGGCCAATCTTCACTTCTGTTAATCCCTTGGATCACATTCAAGCTCCCTCTTGCATCCATTAATATTTCAAGTAACTTGAGCTGTTCATCCCCCCACTTCTTCTTTATCTCAGCTTTCTCCTTTTCAGCTAAAGTCACAACTCTTGGCTTTTTGTGGTTTTGTCAGTATCATCTTTCATTGACAGATTTCTGAAATAGGATTCCACTTCAGCTTTTGATAAGCTATCAACCAACTCCATATCCATACCTTTTTCAATTAGATACACGCACTTGCCTCCATACCTCTTCATTAGCTAATCAATTTTATCTTTTTGCTTTGTTTCCCTTGCCAATCTTTCCTTGTCCTCTCTCTCTACCCTTTCAACATCATATTGTAGTGTTCTTCCAAATCAGCAAACTTCATTGTACTCAAGTCTTTATCAGACATACCATTTAATCTCAAAAAGTTCCTATATTTCAAGGAATCTCTGTTTTTCTTCTCCATCCTTTTCTTTATCTCATGTGCCTCCTTATCAACTAATCTTTGCAACTCCTCATCTGTCAAAGGAGCCAAAGTTTTAAACTTGTGCCCATGCATAATTAAGCTTATAACCAACGAATGGTTTCTCTTTGCATTGTCCAAACTTTGCTGTATGTTCTCCCTCTGTTCACCAGTCATTTCAATATTTGGGGAGTCAACAATGTCATTCTTCACGGCATTATCATCAACATTATCAATATCAGCATTGTCATCATCTTCAGTACTATGATCATCTTCTATTGATTCATCAAATGCTTCAATTCTTGGTTCATTCAAATCAGGCATAGTTTATGGCATAACAACCTGCAAAGGAATAGCCATCATAGGGCTTTCATGATCCTTTGGGCTTTCCACAATATACTCAGGCTTTTCAGCCTCATCAGTTTTCCTCTTTTTTGATTAATCTTCATCATCATCAGTCTTTTCATCAATCTTTCTCTTTCTTGTGTATATTTTTCCAAATTTCTTTTAGGCTTCTCATCATAACTCCACTCATCAGGATATTTCTCAATATCTTCCTCAACCTCTTTTAACCACCTTTTGGTTGCTATTCTTGTCATTGATTCTCCAGCCTCAACAGGTACCATCTGCTTATTGAAACATCCTTAGTAGGTTCAGCAATGGCTAGAGTTTCAGCCTCAGGTTGATCTTTAAATTTATACATTACCATTGCTAATGTGTTATCAACCTCTTCTACTTGTTTCATTTTAATCAATACTTCAATGACTTCCTATTCAACTTCAACTTCTTGATCCAAAGTTTTTGCAATGTGAGCTTGTTCAAATAATGTTTCTGGCTCACCAAATTCTTCAGCAGTCATGGATTGGGCAATTCTTTCCCTTTCCAATGTTTAAGCATAATATCAGCTTGCCTCTTGGTAGCCTGTTCAGCCAATTCATCTTTGTCAAGAATATCATCAACAGATTTATCATGTGTATCAACACGTGTTCTTCATAAATCTCTACAACGGTTTTTCCTTTTTCTTTTCTTCTTCTTTCTTCCTCAGATTCGTTTGGAAAATTTTCAATTTCGTTTATGAGACTCCTCATCTCATCATCATCCTCAACAGCTTTCTTGGAGGTTTCAACATTCTCATTTTCTTCAGTTAAGATCACCTCCTCTGTTTCTGCACCTTCATTAATAACTACATCAGTCATGGTTTCAGTGCCAATAGCATCAGTTGCTATGGCCTCAGTTGTTAGAATGTTATCAATCATGTGTTCATTTTGATCAACATCAGTCTCCTTCTCTACCTCATTCTCCTTATTCACATTCTTCTTTTTCAACAGATACTCTACATCATATTATTGTTCACCTACATCAGACTTATCACCTTCATATCCATCTTTATCATCAAACCCTCTTTCTTCTTTTTCATCATCAACATCACTCTCACCATAAGCACTGAGTAGTGTTTTCAAACCATCATCATCAGTATTCATCTCCACCTCTTCATTCACAACACTTACATCATCAATAGCAGTAGCACCAGTTACAACATGAATATTCTCCCATGTTTTGGTACAGCTGAAGACTTCTCAACCTCAGCATGCAGGGTTTGAATCCTTTTTAATGCTTGTGCCAACTAAGCTTTTAAGTCCTCAATTTCTTTCCTCAACTCCTCATTACTCCCCCTCAGATCTACATTTTCAACTATCAAATCCAAGTTCATTTGAAACAAATAAGCACCAGGGGAAGGGGTTTGGGTTGGTGGGTCAGAAAAAGATTCAGGTATGTTGGTTTAGGGTTGGGTTATTTTAGTGGGTGGGCTTGGGCTTTCAAAAATAGTTGTGGTGGTAGACGTTAAGGGATTAATGTTTTGTGGTGAAGGAAAGCTGGTACGGATAGTTGTAAATGTAGGTTGGTTGGGTTAGTCTATGGTTTGGAAATGGGTTGGGGATTGGTATGGTGTGGATGGAAAGTTAAGTAGGTGGGCTGGAACAAAGTGATTGGTTTATGGTTAAGGGTGGGCTTTGGGTATGGGTTGATGGTGATTGAGTGTGTGTAGGTGGTGATTGAATGAATGGATCGGTTTGTGGTGGTGGGGAATGTGGTTTGACTGGTGGTGTGGGCAAAGGTATGTTTTGAATCTCCCCCTATGCTTGATCAATATTAACATCATCAGCAATTTGTCCTTTAATATTTCCAACATTTCCATCACCTTGATCATCATCATCTGCAACTCCTTCATCATTGTCATTAGAGTCATCATCAAGCTCCTCATCCTCCTCTTGCTCCTCAGAACTCAGTTCTGGTACTTGCATAATCTCCACATTGTGATCAATTATCCATGGCAGAATGCTGAACTCTACATGAGGATTAAACCTGCAAGTGCTAGACAGCTTCTCTATTCTTTTATACACATTGGGGTCTTGTAGCATGTGAGTAGTCCCAGTTGTTGGTAAATCTTGAAATACTCGGTTAAAATGATCTGTAGAAATCTTGGGTAAGCTAGAAATTTATCTTTGTTTGGCTTCCTCAAGTTTCCGACCATTCCTTCAAAAATCATTCATGAAAAATTGAATGGCAGATCATATATAACTGGCACAGTTGCATTTGCTAGGTCACGACTCATCAACGTCCACAAGCCTTTCCTCGGGGCATATCCCTGAATTATATGGTGTATCAAAAACCTATAAAGGTTTGGGAACATCCCCTTCTGAAATTGTCCCTCATGGACATTTCCTTGGTAACCCATCATCTCCTGAAAAATTCTCAATAAATGATCAGTGGAGAAGTACATTGGGTTGTGATCATCATCATGTAATCGTAGGCTTGCTCGAATCAATATTTTAGTAATCCTGATATCATGGTTTGCCATAGTAGCCTCTATTCTCCTACCGTCTTGATCGTCATGAAGTTCGACTGAGTGCCAGAAATCCAACTGGTGGTTTCTATAAATCACCGGACACTCAGTCAACAAGAATCGTAGATTAGATCTTTGAAGCCATCTAATCATATGTGCCACTGCTTCATTATAAGCATTCACTTGGAAAAGAGCTCACATGTTGTGCTTCTCCTCAAACGGATATGTCGGTTTATCCTCCATATGTGTGCATACATAAACAAAAATACATTCAAATTAGAGATTTGTCATAAAGTTCATAACTTTGAACGATTTTAGGTTATAAAATGTAGAAGTAAAGAGAAGAAATGTCTTAACGAAATTGTGCTTTGACAAATTAATAACCTACAAATAAAACAGTGAGTTAGTTAAGATGAAAATTAAATTCCCAATTTCGTATAATCAGTGTCGGAACATTATCAATTTATGCTTACTGAGTCGGAATTTGAGTGCTGGTTAATTAGGGTTGGGAGATTATTAAGCGATTGATATTCTGGAGCGAGAGCAATGAACAATAATGCAATAGTGGAAAGAGAGAGAAGTGAAAATGTGAGAACTTTCTCTTACTCCCACTTATATACCTTTTTGAAAGTGGGTTTTAAATGAATTTTGTCATGTAGTGAGTATATCTGTCAAACAGTTAAAATATTTTAAATAAATATCATCCTTTTCAAAACTTTGCTCGATAAAGTTCTCCCATATAAAACCTTGCTCGTTAAAGCACATTGTTGTAAATCTTACTCGAAAAGTTTATTCATTAAAGTTTGCTAGTATTAGTTCCACTTATCAAAGCTTGCTCATTCCAGAATTTATTCAAAAATTATAAAGTAAATAGAAATGAATCTAAGAGAATTAAATGAAGGAAGCTTACTTGAAATACAAGATTGCTCGAGAAATAAATCACAAGACAAATAATCAAGTATAAAGCATCAAATAGGCATCCTTGCTTGGAATCAATAAAGAATCCAAAAACAATAACTTAGAACTATTTCTAAATGTCAATCTTGCTCTAATTTCTGAATAACACAAATCGTGCTCGAAAATACTTAAACGGTTCACACATATTCAAAACACTTTAAGAATGCAAAGTGTGCTAGAAAAGGACTCTAAACACAAAGTGTACTCGAAGAGTAAAATATTGAAATTACCAAATATACGAAGAAAACACTTGAAAATTTCAAAGTGTGCTCGAAATATAAAGTGTGCCCGGTAAACAAGGTTTGCCCGAAAACACTTGTAATTTCAAAGAATCACATTCACAAACATGAACTATGCTAGATAAAGACATATTTCAATCAAGACAACAAAGTTTACTTGAAATAGACATATAAAGCATATTCAAATAGATGTCACATAATCATCAAGTATACTAGACAAAACTAAACTTCAGAACTTCTAAGTTTCTTCGAAAGCTAATAAGTATCAAAGTGTACTCGACAATATATGAATAAATCACTTAAGTACTAAAAATCACAAAGCTTTCTAGAATGAGTTTAAACAATCAATCAAAACATCTAAGTTTGCTAGAGAGTTCAAAAACACTAAAGCTTGCTAGATTTCACGTCCCCGATTGTAGGCAGATCTTAAACAAATTAACTCATAACTCACACAATAATGTGTTGACAAGAGAGTTAATGACGGGTTGCTATATTTAGAAAGAAAACCGTTTGATAAAGGCGGAATCAATAACAAACTATTCAGTTGTTGAACAATTAACCAAAGGTAACTAACACACAAGATTCACTCAAAAAATTTCCATTTATATAATATAAATCATACAAACGATAATCAATTTTAGGGTTTCTTGATGGGAAAGTTATATCCGTATGATTCTAGGACAGCCGTCACACTCACAAATATTCTCTCTGAATTAATGAGTCTGTCCGTCTAAAGAGGCGTGCCCTAAATTATTCCTTTTATAGGCCTGGCACCTCCTTTACAGCTGCCATTCCTTCTAGAAACCCTAAATAATAAAACATATTTAAATTACATATTCAAAACTATACTAAGTATAAAACAAGTCTTCCAGGTAGGCCTTGTTGCAGTATTAACTTTTCCGAGTAGACTGTGCGCTCTGCCTTCCTTTAGTACTTGGTAACCTAGAGGTGTGCCCGGGAATAGTTTCCGGGTAGGCTTTACTTGGAGTATTTTCCAACGAAAAATACTCACCAAGCAGACTTCAATCCTCTTGATTATATCAGACTTTGCCTGACATAATCTTACGAGCAACCTTGTTCTTCAATGGTCCCTTTAACTCCTTACTAGGAATAGCTTATTTAGCAAAGTGTTGTCGGTAGCACTATACTCTGCTTGAGTTGAACCTTGCCCGATGTTACTTGAGATATTCCTTTACACATCAAGCTTACTCGTACCACTAGTGTTATTAATGAATACCTTGCCCGATCTTCCAATCACTTGGCTTCATGAGCTTGGTTAGCCAAGAGCCTACTCTGAAGTAAACCTAACTCGGCTATGAAGAACAAACTTGCTAGATAAAGTGATCCCTGCCCGGGTATGTACTAACTAGTGAAACTTGCTCGGATAGACACTAATTGGTGAAACCTGCTCGGATATCCACTTAAGAAGAATTCTAGAAGAAAACCTTGCCCGATAGGCAAAATATCATGCTCGGCTAAGTAAAACCCTGCTCGGATGTCTCAGGTGTGCCCGGTTCCATACTTGGAGAAGTCTGAGGAGGTTGAGAAGATTCTAATCTTCTATATACTTCTCTTAGGTCAAATCTTTGACTCAACAATCTCCCCCTAGATTGGAACACCTCAGCTGTCCCAAAACATCTCTATGGTTACATACACTTAGTCAAAATATATATTCATTACAAAATCAAATAATTACATAATCAAAAGTTGTACGTGGACATTACAAAACAAAGCCTATTCTAATGATCATTGTCTTCTTCTTGCATTGTAGTAGGCTTGCTTTCGATTCACAATCACTGTTCCTGCCCTTTGCCTGAAAATATCAAGGATTTGGTAATGAATGTGACTTTCTGGAATGACCAAATCCCTAATATCTCTCAAATCTTCATAGTGCAAGCAGGTCAGGTCTTCATCTCTTCTAATTATGCCCAAAATTATTTCATCAGAGTTTCGAAGAATATAATGGCCTATATTTTCTTTGTATTCAATTTCTGCAATGATGTCATTCTTCTGCACAGTATAATTAGGGCGTGTCATTCTTCTTTCCATTCTTATGCAAGTATTCATGTTTGACAAAGGATTTTTATCTTTGATTTTCATCTGATAGTTCAGTTCAGCACTTGCTATCTTTTTCAGCTTGGCAGCCTTTCTTGTCTTCTCCAGCTTTGTTACCCTCTAGCTTTTCTTTTCTTTTAAAAATGGGAAACCTTTGTCAGCTTCATCCTTCAAGAACTTGGAGAGTTCATTTTGCTGTCTTCCTGCCATCTTGTTTGTATCATGGAAATCATTAAGATCAAGTGTGGCCATTTTCTCCAACTGTTTTTGGGTAAACTCACCAAAATCACTTTTCACAATAATGTCTCTTAATTGTTTACTTTCCATTACCACTTTCAGAGACTGAGATACTGAATCAAAGTAGAGTCTTCTTGTTAGATCCACATTTGATTGTGGATTTGTCATTCTTTGAGATCCAACTCTACTTGATTCTTCACTTAGCACTTTTCTCATCCCAACAATCTCCCCTAGATTGGAACACCCTCAGTTGTACCAAACACCTCTAAGGTTACACACACTTAGCTAAAATACAAATCAAATATCAAAATGAAAATTACATAGCATAATGAAAAATATTACAAGTGAAAATTCTGTCCGGTGGACATTACAAAGCAAAACCTAAGCTAGAAACATAATCATTATCTTCTGGAGCTTGAGGCTACTTGTCTTCTTCCCAATTTCACACTTCCTACCCTTTCCTTGAATATGAACAATCTCTGATGAATAGGGTGGTTATCAGGCACAGTCCACCTTATTATATCATTTAAGTCATCATCATGCTGAAATGTCAGATCTTCATCTACTCTGATAATTCCCAAGGCTAGTCCCTCTGAATTTCAGAGAATGTAGGAGTCATCTTGTTCTTTGTAATCAACTCTAGCAATCCCACCATTTCTTTGGACTTCAAGATTCGGCCTTGTCATCCTCCTTCTCACATTTATGCAAACCATCATGTTTGCCAGAGGGTCTCTCTCTTTCACCTTCGAAATATAGTCAAATTCAGCATGTTTTATATCACTCAATATCTTTCCCCTTATTGTTTTGTCATATTCAGACAATTTCCACTTTCTCTTCTTGCTTAACATGGGGAAGCCTTTCCTTGCTTCATTTTTAAGATGTTTGGATAGTTCATTTTGTTGTCTTCCTGCAAGTCTATTCCTGTTATGATAATCATAGAGTTCTGGACTTGCCATCTCCTCCAATTGTTCTTTCTTGAAATTAGCAAAGTCATCTTTGAAGATAATTTCTTTCAGCTCTCCACTTTTCATGAAAACTTTCAAGGTTTTAGACAAAGAGTCGTAAAAGAGCCTTTTGGGTAGGTCCACATCAGATGGGTGGCCTATTTTGTCTTTGTTGTGCAGCTCTTGTTGTGGGAATTTGTGCTCTTGAGGCTGAGGGCCTAGAGGGAACTGCCTTTTTGGGTTTAGTGGCCCTCAATTCCCTAAATTTCTTCATAAACATGGAGATCTCCACTAGCATAGCCATCAGATCCATAAAGTTTTCACCTCTTTCTCTGGATAATCTTGCAATCATGGTCAAAACCCTTTCATCTCCCAGTTGACCAGCAGGAACAAATCTTACTCCACCTAGTCCTGCTTAAAAGTTTTCAGGATTCCTCTGCTCAACCTTCAATCTCTCCCATTCATCTTTCTCTCCATAAAACAGTTGATTCAATTGAGAACATTCGAATGCAAGGTGTTCGGGATAAGCTTTAGAGAGTGGAGTCCGAGCTTGAGGTGTCAAACAATTCTCTTGCCATGCTATAGGTGATGGCGGCAGCTCATAAAGCCGTTATTAAAAACAAAGTCACCCTTACGGCTGATCTTACTCACTCTTTGGCTGCCCGTGACGGTGTTATTCAAGACAGGGATGAGGAGCTGGCTCGTATGTGAGCCGAATTGGATTAATTGAAGGCAATAGTGGCCCCCAAGGATGCGCAGTTAGAGACTTTTGCCAAGGAGAATGCAGTTCTCCAAGCTGTTAAGGAGGGCCAAGCGGATCAACTCCGCATGAGTGACCTCACTGTTCAAACCTTGCAAGCAGACCAGAAGTGGCTGATGACCGACTTCATCCGTGAGGTGTGTTTATTGCGCATTCCCATATTTCTTTATTAAACTCTTTTTTTTATCACTTTGTTGTTGTCTTTCCAGGTCGTTGACCTTTTTAAGGATGGTCCTGAGCTTACTGATTGCGTTGCGGATATACTAAGTTGTCTGAACCCTTCTATTGTAATATTTTTCGAGTTGGTGTTTGCATTTCTCTTCTTTTAATGTTGTCAGTTCTCTTCTTTCTTCAAGCAGGTCTAAATCACGCGCAATTCAGACTCATTATTTTTCTCGGCCAGGAGTACCCTTCCAGAGGGGAGTCCTATTTCCGCCGGTATCATTGCTTCTATTCCGTAGGTGAGGCTAAATGGCGTTTCGCCGTGGATTCTTCTCTACTGCGTTCTGTATGCCCACGGTAATGTGGTAACACGTCTACCCAGCCTGCTCTTTCTGCCCCAATCTTGATTTATCCCTTCTAGAATGGTGCGGTTTGCTCTTTCCACATAACCATTGCCCCGTGGATGTGCCACCGATGTGAATGCTTTCTTAACTTGTATTTCCACGAGCCATTCTTGGAGGTCTTGTCTTCGAATTGGGTTCCCTTATCGCATAATATCGTCCGAGGTAGTCTGAAGAGACATATTACGAATTCCCATATAAATTTCTTGACGAAAGTGGTGCTGATCGATGCTAGGGGTCTTGCTTAGACCCACTTTGTGAAATAATCGATTACAACTATGAAGAATTTCACCCTTCCAGGCGCTTCAGGGAATGGGCCAATTTTGTCGATGGCCCATTTCTGGAATGGCCACGCAGGGGAGACTAGGATCAAGTAATTCTTAGGTCTGAGGGTATTCGACGCATGTCGCTGGCAGGAATCACACTTCCGCAGTTCTTTTAAAGCATCAGTATGCGTGCCCCGCGAGTAATAGCAGACATTGTTGATTTTTTCCACGACCATCCTGGCCCTGCGTTCAACCCACAGATCCCTTCATTGATTTCCCTTATTAAGTAGTTAGCGTCTTCGGCGTCTACACAGCTTAGTAGTGGTCCTAAAAATGATCTCCTATATAGGATTCCTTCTTTCATTTGCTAATGCAACGCTTTGTGTCGTATCTTCTGAGCCTCCACTTTTTTCTTCAGTAGGAGACCTTCCATGAGGTATACCTTGATGGGAGTCATCCAAGATTCTGCATGATGCATACTTGACTATCAGTTCCGCCAATGTTCCTACTCTGACTTTTTTTGCCAGGTGTTCGAAGTTGGTTGTTGCTAGTTTTCTTAGTGCGTCAGATGACTTGTTTTCACTCCTCTTGATGTGTTTTACTTTACAAGATTTAAATTTTCAGATCAGCTGATTAGCTTTCTCCAAGTAAGACGCCATGACTTCATCTTTGGCTTCATATCAACCATTAACTTGGCTGGCTATGAGCATTGAGTCAACGTGTGCTTCGACATGTTGTGCTCCAAATTTGTCAGCTATGCGTAGACTAGCCAGGAATGCTTCGTATTCTGCCTCGTATTTGTGCTCTTAAAGTCCAGGCGGATAGCATATGTGAATTCTTGTTTGTTTGGGCTTATTAACTTCAATCTGGCCCCTGACCTTTCATCATTAGATGCTACATCATTGAATAACGACCATGCCTTGCTTTCTTCGATGGTCACAGTTGGCTTCTCTTCTGCTCTGCATTCGTCTTCTTTTTTGGAAGGTACTTCTGCGATCAAGTCCGCCAAAGCTTGCCCTTTGATTGCTGGTTTGGGCTTGTATTAGATGGTATATTATCCTATTTCAATGGCCCATTTTGTCAGTCGTCTTGACAATTCTGGTTTCCGGAGCACATTTTGAATTTTGTAATTCGTCAACACACTGACTGGGTTGCCATGGAAATACCTGCGGAGGCGGATCAGTTATTCCACGATGGAGTATCTTGTTTCCGCATCTGTGAGAGTCCTGCTGACGTAGTAAATCGATATTTGAATCTTTCCGCTATCTACTAGCAACACTGCTCCTACCGATTTGGTGAACGCGGATAAGTACATGATTAACTCCTTGCCTTTCTGCGGCACTTTCAACGTTGGTAGTTCGATTAAGCATTTATTTACTTCTTGAAAAGCTTGTTCTGCTTCTGGTGTCCACTAGAACTGTGACTTTTTAGGCCATTTCGCAGCGTAGACACGAATGGAAATGACTTGGTGACATGATTTACTAGGAATCTGTTCATCGCTACCATTCTTCCGTTTAGGGTTTGTACCTATTTTAGTGACTTCAGAGAGGGCATGAGAGAGATTGCTTGTACTTTCTCAGGATTAGCTTTGAATCCGTTTTTTGTGACGATCACTTCAAGGAACTTGCCTTCTTCTAATCCGAATGAACATTTGATGGGGTTTAGTTTCATGCTAATCTTATGTAGCCTTTCGAAAGTGTCTTCGATATCTCGTAAAATATGGTCTTCTTACAAGCTTTTGATGAGCAAATTGTCCATATAAACTTCCAGATTGTTCCTAATATGTTCCCCGAACTGCTTGTCCATCAGGTGTTGGTAAGTGGCCCCCACATTTTTTAATCCAAATGGCATCATTTTATAACAGAATGTGCCTTTGTCTGTGCGGAAAGCTGTCTTATCCTGATCTCTTTTCACCATGTGGATTTGATGGCAGCATTTGTATGCGTCCAGGAAACATTTGAAGCGGTATAGGGCTACTGAGTCTACTTCCAAGTCTATCTCAGGCAGTGGGTAGCAATCTTTGGGACATGCTTTGTTCAGATCTTTATAAACGATACAAATCCGCCATGCTCCTTTGCTTTTTGGGACCATCACCGGGTTTGCAACCCATGTCTAGTACCGTATTTCCCTTATGATGCCTGCTTTTAACATTTCGCTCAACTGATCGTTCGTTGCTTTTGTCTGCTCTGGACCCATCTTTCGCCGTTTTTGAACTACTAGTGTGAACGTAGGGTTAACCTTCAGAGCGTGTTCCACTATCCCGCGCGGAATGCCTACTATGTTAGCGGATTGCCATGCGAACACATCCATATTTCTCAATAACAGTTGCTTTAGGTGAGAGATTATGCTGCTTGATAATGTTGGTCCAATGGTGATGGTTTGATCTGGGAACTTGGCATTGAGAATCCATTTTTCGGGCTCATTGTTGTTTGTTGTTTTTTACTCCTTTTGGGGTTTTGACCCTTCCGTGACCAGACAATCTTTGTTTGGTCTCACCAGTGCAATCCCTGTTGGTGTTTGGATGCCCATTATTCCATGCATGGTGGACAGGTTTGCATTGAAGTCTCTGGTCGCTTCTCTCCCCAAGATCACATCATGCTTGGACTTTACTGGTAGTACTAGAAATTATACCTCTTTGGTTTTTGAAAATTTCCCATCGCTTAGTGTCACTGGGAACTTTAGTTGTCCCAGCGGATGTGTTATTTCGTTCGAGAATCCTGATACGGGTGCATAGACCATCTCTAGCTTGCCTTATCTTCCGCGTCTAACCGATCGAAACATCGTTGGTACATGATATCCGAAGTGCTTCCCTGGTCGATAAATACATAGGTGCTTCGGTAATGTCCTATCAGCGAGGAGATAATTAGCGGCTGTTTCAGGCATAGTCCAACCTTGACTCACGGGAAGATGACTAGCTCTTCTTTCCAGGCTGCACTGCTGGGTTTTAGGTTCCCAGCCGGATCTACACGGAAATATCTCGTATTACGTAGGTGCGGAATCTCTACGTAAGACGATACGAGTGTTAGACGCGTTATACATTAAACCCAAGTACAAAGACACGTTACAATACTCAATAGACACGTTGTATAGCAACTCCTTTAACACGTGATAACCAAATCACAATTACACGTACTGAACCCCCGTTGCAAAATAAGCCGTAGCTATACATATATATCATTCGACAACTTCGCCTAACATGCTAGGCGAAGTTGTCAATAACTTCGCTTGTTCCACAAGTTCGCTTATAACAGGCGAACTTGTGAAACAACTTAACTAAAACATAACACAACCAACTAACACGATTACAGACACTAGATACTAAACTACTGGCATCATGTACCAACAGACTCCCCCTTGGCAGTAGCTTCATATCTTTAACTTTAATCACGTGTCTTGTAATCCCAAAACCCGAGTCACCCGTCTTCAAGCATGAACTCTTTCTCCGACACAAACGGGAACTACCCTCTGATATTTCTTGCCTTCTTCTTTCCATGCCGGAATATAGAATATCTTTTTCTCATTCAGCACCTGCAAGTCAGCTTGAGACAAATTCACCTAGTGCATTGGATCATACACTCTCGGCAACTCTTGTTCATCTTCATCCTCCATCACCGCTTCAGCTGTTTCACTATCGACATACCACCATTTCAGATTCTTTAGGACATCCTTGGGCATCTATTTCATCGGCACTTCTTTTAAACACCGGATCGGCTTATACTTCATTACCATCCAAGGCTTGCCATCA
The DNA here is from genome assembly GCF_021521415.1 of Bidens hawaiensis. NCBI lineage: Eukaryota > Viridiplantae > Streptophyta > Magnoliopsida > Asterales > Asteraceae > Bidens > Bidens hawaiensis. Next base: position 37,676 of record NW_027496639.1, read on the forward strand.
GCTCTCATACCTCTGTCTTTATCTTCAATGAGCTTTCCTTTCTGCGGCTTTAATAAGTCAAACTTTTTCTCTTTGATGCTTTCTTTCCACACGATCTTTCCAATAATCCTAGCCATATTGTCATCAGTCCTGTTTATCAACCCCAACTTGGCTAAGTCCTTCACCTCACACTCCGGCAAGGTATTCAACGATCTCACCAATCTCTTGAAGTATTGAACTCTGTTAAAACGTTTAATCACAAACAGCCTCAACTGCTCATCGTATAACCAGCATATAATCCCCTTCTTCGATTCAGCATATCCTTTGATGCTGTAACTCTTCTTAAACATAGTAGGAACCGCCGGTTCTTTGTCTTTACGAACCATTGAGCGTAGCCTTCTTTCCATCTCGGTTGCTCTTCCCAATCAGTCTCATCGCTTGCCATATCTTGACCCATATCTGACTTATCAACTTCGGGAATTTCATGCTCAACGTTTTCTTCCACAATCTCTCCCTCTTCAATCTCACTATCAATTACAATATCAGCCCCTATCTTCTCAATCTCTCCACTCGGTAACACATCGTCATCACCTTCATCCTCAACATCCAACACCTCCTCAGCATCCACTACCACCACATCATCACCCCCCGATTCACCAGTTGCACCAGTAGACTCCCCCTAAGATGTGGAAGTCCCAAGAGCTTGTTCAGTTCTTGGCAACTCACCACCTGCACCTTTCGATGTATTGGGATCATCATCTTGATCGTTACTCTTCTTCGTCCTCAGCTCATCACCCTTACAGCTCGTCTCCCCCTGAGATGCCAAGAACTGCTCCAAGGCATCAAAAATTTACCATGTTCAACCAGGAGGGACGACTGAATCTGATTCTCTGCAACAAGGCGTTGAATAGCGTGAGTCTGGATCAGATTTATTCTCGACTGTTCTGCCACGACCCTTTCAAGAGCTGCTATTCTTTCCGAGTCAGATAAGGTTGCATCAAAATCAAACCTCATATGTGAAATGTCTTGAGCGTACGGAGGAGGGATTCCCAAGGTAACCGGCACATCAGAAACAGGCGTAAAAGTAACCACAGGTGGTATCGTAACAGACAACCCTGCAGTGGCAACCAGTGTCGACTCAACAAATCTTGCAACGACCTCCGATGGAGTAAGAGTTGGAGGTGGCAAGGACACAATTTCTGGAGCCGAGAGCTGAAATGTAGTGGGTGGTATGCCAAAGGAGGATGAGGTAGTCAACACGGGAACACCAGAGGTGATCGGTCCTGTAACTGTCAACGATGTAGGGACCATAGTCATACCAGACTGTGCGGGTGGAGAAAAACGAACCACCCTCGAGCTCTCACCAGCTCCCGATCCTTCACCCGTTCTTGCCCTTCTCGCTCGACGAACCAACCGATGTAAATCCTCCTCAAAGTCTGATTCACTGTCATATGTGTCTTTCTTTCTCTTCCCATGAATTCTTTCTTGAGTAATCAGAATCTGACTTGCTTCAGCAACATCATCATCTGAGGAATCAGAATCAGTTCTTTCAGAATCAGCCACAGTCGTAGCTGCCATCGACACATCCACACTAGAAACCTGTGCAGCCGAGACCTGTACCTCTTCCTCTGGATCAACACGTTCCATATCGAAAAATCCTTGACCGCCGAAAGCAGCTTCAAGGTCGACGTGTTCCTCCGGTGCCACAACAGGAGCAGCAGGAAGTGATTGCCTTACCACAGGTGGTGGTTGAGGTGCTCCATCCTGTTGCGGTGCCGGATCCCGAAACTCGTCCCCACGAGCTGCAACATACTCCGGGTTGATCAAGTACCCAAATAACGGAGTATGTCGAGGACGGAGCTCTGGTTAACTTCTAGCACTTGATGATCTACATTGGGCAAAGATTCTCTTGCTAACACTCTCCACATACCGAATCGGACGGAGCTGAGGTAGCGTAGGAGCCACGTGATTCAAGATCATTTGTAAAAATCTTGGATACATCAAGAATCTCTCACGCGCCACCGCTCGTCTCTGACAGTCTATCTCATATAACACCATCTGACTGAAGCTATAACGCTTGTTGTAAGTCAGTGCTGTCATTGCCGACTGCATCGTCGCACCCATTCCATCCGTACCAGCCTTTCTACTCGACATGCACACGATCATCACGTGCATGAGAAAGCGCCATTGATCTAACAAAAACCCTTTGCGTCTCTGAGTATCCCCCAATGGACCAGAAAAGCCCATTCTAAAAAAAGCACCATCTCTGAATGGAGCCACGAAGTCTATAGGATCATCTCTCGTTTCATCCCCAAACTGCAAAGCAACCCGTATCTGTTCTGATGAGAACTGCACTTCCTGATTGTTAACCTTTGCACGCATAACTGGGGGCTCGACTCTGCAATCATATTCAACCGTCTGCCAGAAATCTTCTATGTTTGGTAAAGAGATGGGCAGAGTTGTAGTAATAGCATGGAAAATACGCGAGCGGATAAGAAAAGTGATTATCTCGCGGTAATCATCAACACCACTAGCATCCGGGTCCAGTGTGATGTACATATTATGCCCCGGGAAAAATTGACGGTTGTTATCACCACCTTCGTCACCACCATCACCACCGGCTCCTGCTATAGCTGCCATATCTGCACCACAAATGGTCTAAGTTAGAGAATCGTCAAGGCAGATCGTAACTTCGCTTATTACCATGAGCGAAGTTAAGATAAACATAAGTGTGCAAGCGAAGTTAGACATAGGGCGAAGTTGAGCACAACTTCGCCTATACAATAACTTCGCCTGACAACAGTTTAAATTGCAAATAATATTTAAAGCATCAGGCGAAGTTAAGCCTAAGACGAAGTTAAGGATAACTTCGCCTAATCATAACTTCGCCCCTGATTAATTAAAATATAAAGTAACAGGCGAAGTTAAGCCTTAGGCGAAGTTGAGAACAACTTCGCCTAAACTATAACTTCGCCTGAACTGAAACGGCAAAGGTTTAGACGGCCAAACGAAGTGAATTTGGTGAGATTGGTGATTGTGGACAATAAAGACATGATACTAAAGAGATCTAGACGATCACATTATTTACAACACGTTAAAATAAATTTGAAAAGTAGGTGTTTAAAAGTTTGCAAGAACGAGATCTCGAATCGGACCGGAACGGCATCTTATTAACGTGATTAACATTGATTATACATTATCCCGACCCTACACAACTTTAATACGGGTTGAAATTGAGGAATAATAACAAGGTTTGATTCGATTGACAAGTTCGCCGAGGGTTGTTTTGATAAGTTCGCCTGTATTTTTGAGAATATGAAAGGTTTGACCAAAAGTTTCATTATAAAGTGTTTATATTATACAGGCGAAGTTAGGGTTAACTTTGCTTACCCCTTAACTTCGCCTGTTAAACAAGTTCGCCTTTAAAATCTGTTTAAACAACTTCGCTCAAAATTTACATAACAAACCCTTAAAAATTTAGCATTATGCAATTAACTTATGAAACTTCCTTTAAAGAGTTAAATGTTACGATCAAAGACCAAGTAACCAAGTTTTCAACCATAAAACAAAATATGCAATGAAAAATTTAGAAGTAAAATACACGGGATCAAATTTCAGTCTTGACAGGGACTAACATGTGTTAGAAAAGATCCGAACAGGAATCATACTAATTATATGGCTGTCACATAGATCCATGTTCAGCTGTATTATGACATAAAGAAACCGGTTGTAAGCAGGTAAACAACTTATTATGGTTTTCATCGCTTCTGTGATACGGGTTAGGTTCAATTAAGCTCAAAATATAAATGGACACCACATCAGAGATTGTGATGCCTCCTATCTATTCTCAAAGCGTATTTGGCTTTCCCCACGTCACCCCGAGTTGACCTCGACCCATAGTGTCTGATTAAACTGTAAATACATCTTGATCTTTTAGAGTCTTCGTCTCGTTCTCGTTCTTGCCTCTTGATTGATAAGTATTACATAATAGACTTCAAAAGGCTTTAATAATAATTTATTTTTATTTTATTTATTTATTTATTTTTTTTAATGATTTACATAGCCTCAAACAGTAGACTACTGCAAGTCCCGAATCTGGATCACTGCAGTTTCTTGACACACTATCTTCTCGCGAATCAGAACACTCACCGGCTCGTGTATGACTGGGTAATCACTTTTCTACCTATCATTCGGAAAGATATATATGGAGACATACACAACTCTTAATGAATTGTCCCTTTAAATCGAGAAGATTTAGTTAGTATCACTTCTACTTTTACGCATCATAAAAAGCTACCATAACATACAACGACTGTTCTAGAGTCTTTTAGGCCTAATAACTTCACTAGTTAAGCACACAGAAATAGTTTGTGTATCACTTTCTAAGGTTTGATCAATTTTCATATAAACATTGTATAGAAACTTCTTACGAAGTAGCAGACTTGAAAAATTATATCATCTCCCTAAAAAAATTTAAATTCTATCGCCCCGATCAAGTCAAAGTCATCAGGTAAACGGCTATTCTGAAGATCCAATGGATCAGCTGGACCGACCACATACGAATATGCGTCCTTTTAACTGAGTATGAACGACTATTTTTCAGCGACATAATAAAAAACACATCATAAACCGCCCCAGTCACTTTCAGTCATCTGGTTAATGGCTATCCTCATAATCTACTGGTTGAAGTGAGGACCAAACACATCCGAAGATATGTCCTTCAAACTGAAGCAACCGACATAATTCTAAGCGATAGTGACGTTTTTATTATTTTTTTTTATGTAAAAATGAAAAATACGGTTACTCGGGATTGATAATCCCATTAAACTCAACAAGGTTTTGGAAACGAGTTCTGTCAAACGCTTTAGTAAAAAGATCAGCGAAATTATCTAACGAATCAACCTTTTCGAGCACTATTAATTTCTTCTCAGCACAATCCCGTATAAAATGATGACGAATGTCAATGTGTTTAGTTTTGCTGTGCTTTACGGGAATGTTAGTTACTGAGATCGCTGCAGTGTTATCAATGAAACTAGGAGTTTGAGTGAAATTCAGACCGTAATCGCGCAATTGTTGTTGTATCCAAAGAACCTGGGAGCAGCAGTTTGATGCTGCCATATATTCTGCTTCACAAGTAGAAATAGCTACAGAGGTCTGCTTCTTGCACTGCCACGAAACCAATCTTCCTCCCAGAAACTGACATCCACCGGTCGTCGACTTCCTGTTCTGATTGCAACCTCCTTAGTCAGAATCTGTATTAGCGACCAAATCCAAGTCTCCTCCTTTCGTGTACCACAATCCCAGCTTAGGCTTGCCTTTGAGCACCGCAGTATTCTCTTCACTTCCTTCATGTGAGATTCCTTTGAGCTTGCCTGAAATCGAGCACAGAGACAAACTGCAAACATAATGTCAGGTCTAGATGCAGTTAAATACATTAAAGAACCTATGATTGCTCGATATTGGGTGGGGTCCACATCTGCGTCACTGTCTGAATCAGCACCCAGCTTGTGGGTGACGCAAACCAGAGTATCAAATGGAGTGATGTCCTCCATCTTGAAGCGTTTGAGAACGTCTTGGACATATTTAGTTTGATAGATGAACATCCCATCTTTCTTCTGTTCGACCTGCAATCCTAAAAAGAACGTTAATTCACCCATTGCGCTCATTTCAAACCTCCTTTTCATAACTTCTTCAAATTCCTGACACATGGCGACTTTTGATGCAGCAAAGATGATGTCGTCCACGTAGATTTGAACAAGAAGAAAATCTCCCCCCTTTCTCTTGACAAACAGCGTGCTGTCGATCTTTCCTCTTTCGAACCCATTCTCAAGTAAGTAATCAGACAAGGTTGTGTACCAGGCACGAGGGGCCTGATGTAGTCCATATAGCGCTTTACTTAACTTGTACACGTGATCAGGAAAGTCTGGGTCAGGAAAACCTGGAGGCTGCTCAACGTACACAACCTCATCGACTTTACCGTTACGAAACGCACTTTTCACATCTAACTGGAACACCTTCAACTCATTGTGTGCAGCAAATGCCAAAAACAAACGAATCGCTTCCAATCTTTCCACAGGAGCAAACACTTCATTGTAGTCGATCCCTTCTTGCTGATTAAACCCTTTTACGACCAGCCTCGCCTTGTTCCTGATGATTATTCCTTTCTCATCTCTCTTACATTTAAAAACCCATTTAGTGCCAATCGCATGCACATTCTTCGGTTTTGCAACCAATTTCCATACCTCCATCTTCTCGAACTGGGCTAACTCTTCTTGCATGGCTTCGACCCACGAGCTGTCTTTTATAGCCATTTGATAGTTCTTTGGTTCAATCTGGCTGATGAAGCAGGTGTACAAGCACTCGTTAATGATACTTGTTTCTTTAATGCTTGCGTAAACACAGGTGTGCTCATTCAAGCTTCGTCTTGTTTGTACATCGTCAGATAGATCACCTATTACATTCTCCAAAGGGTGATTTTTGTGAATTCCAGTAGTCGGAACCAAACTGACTTGCAGATTGTCTTCCAGGTTCGAAGAGAGATCATCAATGGGTGATTGATGTTAAGAGTGAAAAGGGTTGTAAAATTCTTCTTCAGTAGAGGCGGCAGGTGCATTAACGTCACTTGATGTTGAAGGTTGACTTTCGTCGTATCGTGGACGTTGCACAATATTTTCCTCCTCATCATACAAAATCTGTGAAGCAATTTTCTCATCAACTTCTGCAAAATCCAAGTAAGGCATATTAAAGGATTTGAACAGTTTATCATAGTCAAAAACTTCAGCGGGTCCCGTGTTGGGCATTGGTGGTTTGTAACTCGTGATGTCGGTGTTACATACCACTTCAACCTTGCTGTTCGATAAATTAAAGACTCTTCTGTTGGGTGTCCCAACAACATATCCGACTAAAATACCTTCGTCGGCTTTCTCACCAAATTTAGAGTTTGTCTTTAATATCGTACATGGGGACTCGAATGGTTCGAGACCATTCAAGTTTGGCTTTCGACCATGCATAAGTTCATAGCAAGTTTTATTTAGCCTTTTAACAGTTAGAACACGATTAAGGATATAACAGGCTGTGGCAACTGCTTCAGCCCAGAACATCATGGGAAGTTTAGCATCAGCCAGCATGGTTCTGGCTCCTTCAATTAGCGTCCTGTTCTTCCTCTCAGCCACCCCATTTTGTTGTGGAGTATACGGGGCACTATACTGGTGTTCTATCCTTTTCTGTAAGCAGAACAGCTCCATTTGGTAGTTTTTGAACTCTGTCCCATTATCACTCCTAATGTACTTAACCTTTCTCCCTATAATATTCTCAACCTTGGTAATCAAGTTAATTACCAATTGAACCGTCTCATCCTTTGTCTTCAGAAAATACACCCATGAGTATCGCGAGTAATCATCAGTTACTACCAAGCAGTATGAAGTTCCACCAAGACTCTTTACATTCATAGGACCAAAGAGATCCATGTGAAGTAGGTCTAGTGTACTGACAATTGAGTTGACCATCTTGGAGTGATGATGTTTCTTGTGTTGTTTTCCCTTCTTGCACGATAAGCATTGAACTTCAAAGTTGAAATTCTTCAAGGGAACACCAAGCACCAGCCCATTCTTGACAACGTAGTTCATTTTTCTAAGACGTATATGCCCCATCTTCGATGCCATAATTCGGACTCCGATTCAGTTGCCTTTGACAGAAGACATGATTCTTCTGTTGCCATCTCAGTTGACCTCATATCCATGACGTATGTGTTCTTTTCTCTTGGAGCTTTCATCACTACCCATGCCTCTGGTATCTTAAAACCAGGATACAGAACAATAGCTTCATTTTTAGTAAAGTGCACTGTGTAATCTTTGTCACAAATCTGAGACACGCTCAACAAATTATGCTTCAACTCCTCAACAAAATTCACCTTCTCTAGTTTCATTTTACCATTTGTCACTGTTCCAATACCCGTAATCCTACCACCGCTCTCTCCAGCGAAACTTACTCTTCCTCCTTGAACAGGTTTCCATTCATGTAACAAATTCTTGTTACAAGTCATGTGCCGGGAACAGCCACTATCCACAACCCACCGATTGTTTACAGTCCTGTTCAACTGTTCCTACACGATTAAAGCAAAGGATTAAAATCTGGGGACCCAAGACCTATAGGTCTTGTGTCGATTAAATCTGTTAAACGGCATCCCGTACTTTGGCTGTTCAAAGTCAGTTTGAGAATAATTTCTGTAAGTTCTATAAGGATACCTTCTTGAGAATTGACTATGAGGCCATCCAAACCTTACTGAATTAACTGAATTATAATTGTTGGTTCGGTTGTTTACTGGGAAAAACTGAGATCGATTTCTTTGAAATCTTGGATTAGTCCAATGTCTGAATTTTGGAGAGTTAACATTCTTACCATTATAGTAATTACTATTAGTTTTATTCTCAGTTTTCGGAGGCCTCATACCTCTGAATCTCTGATTTAGAGGGCAATTAGCAATTAAGTGCCGATTTGATTGCATCTGAAACAACTCCTGTGTTCAACTTTCGTCTCAACAGTTGTTTCAGATGTTGAGGTTGCATTACTATTTGTTTGTCTAACATATGGTGGGACAAACGGGTTTAGGGGAGAAATCTTTTCAGTTGGCTTATATTCCTCCCCACGTTTTAGTAATACTACCTCTTCTTTTATCTCACTAGATTCAGATATCTTGTCCGAATTTGATGAGACAGAACTAGGAACAGAAATCTTAACATCCGAAACAGGCGTACTTGTTTCGCTTCGACTAACTTCAGGTTCTTTAATCGAAACTTTGACAGGAACTGTCTGACTCATCTCATCATCAACAGATTTCTGATTACTAGGATTATACGTATAGTTATGATTATATGGTGGTGGAACTTCAGAATATCCAATTCCCCCTTTTTTAACTGGGGAACGTTGAACACTTACGATGTGATCAAGCATTGTAGAGGAATTTCTAAACTGTTCAATTTTTCTGTTCAGTTCCACCACTTTTACCTGGTAATCAGCTATCTGTTTATCCCTCTCAGCAATTAGTTTGGTTTTCTCTTCTACGACTTCATAACTAAGATCAATTACTTGTATTTTCTCAGCTAGACTGGCTTTAAGACTCCTGATATCTTTTTCACTAGCTTTTATTTTTACCTTGTAACTGTTTTCTCTAGTTTTAGTGTAATGATGATCTTCTTTTAATGTCTTAAATTGAGTGTCCAAACTAATAAACTGATCAGTTACGGTTTTCAATTGTTCAGACCGATTTTCACATTGCATACATGGGAGTTCAGGACTTACCTCAGAAAGCTGATTGTTCACTTCTGCCATGTAAGCTTGAATTTCTCCTGTCTCTTTCTCACTTCCTGCAGTTTCGATGTTCACCAAATTTGCCTGTTCGAAGACTTTCTCAACCTGTAGATTCCAGTTATACCCACTATTGTGTCTAGATACCATAGCCTTATACTCACTATCTCCCCCATTCTGTTGTGCATGCCTGGTCTGGCTGCGTTCGACTCTCTCATTTGTACATTCCTTGGCAAAGTGACCATTTTGTTGACAGTTATAGCATCGAACCTTTGACTTGTCAAACCCTGGTCTTTCACCAACGAACTGTCTACCCGTTTTCTTCATGAACCTTTTAACTCTTGTTACTATCATCGCCATCTGCCACTGCAGATCCATCTCTTCCAGATCATCAGCATCAATCTGATCATAGTCTTCATCCAAAGTTGCGGGATCGACTATTTTACCTTTGATGTAATTTTCATAAGATGCAATGAAAGATGCATAGAGGGCAAACTGTTGTTCAGCTGATTTAACACTCATGGGCATCTGTGAGTATTTGTTGGTTTGAGCATTTGATGAAAAGTTACCAGTTGTGGCTTGAGGTTTTGAAGAATTACTTCCTCCAGCTACAAAACATACATCACCATCCATGTTGAGAGTCACATGACCATCATGAGTTGAGTTTGAGCTTAAGTCTCACTTTGAGTAGTAAGCAGATGATTCTGATCTTGAACTTGAACTTGAACTAACTTTTGCACCGTACATTCCCGGATCCTGAACCTGATCAGTTGGTGTCTCTTTCCGAACCATGTTTAGTTCAAAAGTTCGTAATTTATTGACTGCTGTTTCCAAATCAATATCAGCAAACTCTTTATCTTCTCTCATCAAAACCGTGTAAATTTCCCATTTCGGTGGAAGAGCTTCAAGAAGTTTCTCGACTATCTCTTCTTCTTTGTACACAATGGAGTAACTGCTGAGTTCGGTCAACAGGTGATAATATCTTGTGATGATATCATCAAGTGATTCATTTTTCAAATATTTGAACACCGAGAATTGGGTTTTTAGTAGCTTAATCTTGGATGCACGTATCCCCACATTATCTTCATATCGGTTTTCTAGAGCTTCCCAAAGCTCTCTAGCAGTTTTGTATTTCTTGAAGGTGTGTAGAATCTCTTGTGGAAGAGACATGGTGATTGCTGCATGAGCTTTACTCTCTGCCTCATACATCTTCTTTTCTTCCTCTTCCATCTTATTGTACTTCTTAATCTGATCACGACCCTCAAACAAGGCCGTTGGTGGAATGTATCCATCTTGAATGCACACCCACATCTTAGCATCTTGATATTTAACATACTGCTCAAACCGATCTTTCCAAGCCACGAAATCGGTACCCTTAAGCATTTTCGGAGCCTTAGTAGCTGAACCTGCTTCCACCTCCATCTTCACCAGTTCCGTAATGTTTATTGAAGTCATCTGTGAAAGAAATACGACTCAAAAACACAAAGAAACTCAAAAATAATATTTTATTATTCTGAACAGTACCCAGTAGGCGAAGTTATTCTTAACTTCGCTTAAGATTAACTTCGCTTGAATACTTAACTTCGCTGAAACTCTTAACTTCGCTTTCTTCTTAAGTTCGCCTGATGTTAACTTCGCTTGATGACAACTTCGCTTATTTAAGCGAACTTGTGAGGCAGGTGAAGTTAAAGATAACTTCGCTTAAACTTATATCTTCGCCTAAACCCTACAAACAGTGGCGGCAACTTCGCCTGATGAACAAACGGTTTTTGCAGGTTTTAATTTGACGTATTGCGAGGTATGCGAAGGTGTAATGGGTTATATTTGATAGTGGGAGATGAGTAGGACACAAAAACTCGGTATTTCAACGTAAACTCGTTCCGCGAATAGTCGAACGAAACGATTTCTACACTCGTGTGATAATCCTGAACCACACAATCACGAGCAAACGCTCTGATACCAACTTTAGATTCCCAGCCGGATCTACACGGAAATATCTCGTATTACATAGGTGCGGAATCTCTACGTAAGACGATACGAGTGTTAGACGCGTTATACGTTAAACCCAAGTACAAAGACACGTTACAATACTCAAAAGACACGTTGTATTGCAACTCCTTTAACACGTGATAACCAAATCACAATTACACGTACTGAACCCCCGTTGCAAAATAAGCCATAGCTATACATATATATCATTCGATAACTTCGCCTAACATGCTTGGCGAAGTTGTCAATAACTTCGCTTGTTCCACAAGTTCGCTTATAACCGGCGAACTTGTGAAACAACTTAACTAAAACATAACACAACCAACTAATACGATTACAGACACTAGATACTGAACTACTGGCATCATGTACCAACATGGGTGCTTGCCTTTTTGTTTTATCCGCCTTATATCATGTGCGTGTTCAGATTCTTTATCTGTTTTCTTGGGGGACCATCGTCTCTAGTTGGGCCCTGGTTTCTGGCGTGTTTTCTGGCTTCTACGACCAAGTGTTCAAGCTTCGCAGACTTCATCGTATTTTCAATCTTGTTGTTAAGATTTGTGCAATCATCTTTATTGTGCACGATGTCTTCATGAAATTTACAATACTTCGATTCATCTAAATTCATTCTCTTGAAGATCGGCTTAGGTGTTCGGAAGTCGACATTTTCCGTCGCCAAGATCCGAGACGGAGTTTTCGCTAGTGGGGTACATTCTCCGTTGTTGTATCTCCGATTTCTATCATTTTGTTTTTCTCCTATCAGCGGCCGAGGGTTGGATTCTAGACCATATTGAACCTCGTTCCTTTTTTCTATTCTTGAATTCTTTTGATCCATTTCTATTTTCAGCTCTGGGATATCCTCGCCCACCTCAATGGAAGCTTCTATCCTCTTGGCTAAGCATGACGGCTTATCCTGATTGGCTGGACAGTCTGGCCAATAATGCTCTTTCTTTTTGTGCAAGAATTGCGTTGGCCCATTCCTATTGGTCCATCGTGCACCCCTATAACTACCAGGTACGATGCAGTGGTGTCTCAACACGTGTCCTCCTTATGGTGGCAGTTCCGTTGTTACTTGGATACTTCGCACTCTTATGAGAGTGTTTTCTGCGTGGCATATGGTGTTTCACGGAAGATATACTTTCCGCGGGTTATTCCTTTTGACTTATTATTTGTATGGTGTGTTTGGTAACTAGTTTTTCTACCCGGCGTGTTGCACCGGGCAGCTAGTAAAAATCCAGTATTGAAAGACGGGCGTTGGTAAAAATCGAGTGTTACGATGATGAGTCAAAACGATTTCGATTAATATCGGCTGCATTAGTTACGATATAGACATCATTGGTAAAATTTTAGCGTTAAAACCCAAAATATTAATTCATCAAATTAACATATAAGAAAATAAACTATTTATGATGTTCATTTGGTTGGAAAACCCGGGCGGTGGTAAAACACAAGCATTGTGGTCACGAGCAATGAGGCGGTAATTTGACACGAATTCGGTCGGTTTTGATTACGTACATTACGATAACGAAACTGAAAAACGAAAAAAAATATAAAATTGATGTGGTTCAAAGACCAATTTTATTTTTTTATTTGTTTTATTTTTTTTTTGAGGGGAGGGGGTTTGTCGGTAAATTTGAGCATTGGAAAAACCCGAGCATTTTCGGTCATGGGCTTTAAATAAGGTAGCAAGTGCGCGCGAACTCGGACAGTTTTTTTCAGGTTTGTTATGGTACCGAAACTGAAAAAATGATGTTTGACCAGTTCTCATTACGTTTTTTAAGAAAACTGAATTAAAAAACAAAATCCATCGAGCAATACGGTGACGCCAAGTGCGACACCAAAGTTCATATTTATATTTTAGTAATAATAATTAACATGAATATGTTATGTTTGCGTGTAGTTAAGTGATATAGACCGATTCGAGATGGTCAATCTCCCGATATATTCATAGAGTGGATTAGGCTCTAAGAACAAGAAGAGAAGAAGAAAACGAAGTCGAAGTTGGAACAATTTTCTGATTAGTTTTTCTTATTCTTTTTGTCAAACGAAAATTATAATTTACAGAAAAAACAAAGACAAAAATAAGAAAAGATAAACAATAAGGAAATCTAGTTATATACCTATTCTAATAAAGTAAAATAATTATTGACACATGTCGGTTTGTGACTAATCCTTACAATTTTTTTTCCCTTCAAAACAAATATATGTTATAAATAAATAATGTTGGTACATGATGTCGGTAGTTCAGTATCTAGTGTCTGTAATCGTGTTATTTGGATTTGTATTGATGTTTAAGCGAACTTGTCTCACAAGTTCTCCTGATATAGGCGAACTTGTGGAACAAGCGAAGTTAGTGACAACTTCGCCTAAACATGTTAGGCGAAGTTGTCGTATGATATATAGGTTAGCCTACGGGTTATTTGAAAATCAAGTTTTCAGTACGTGTAATCGGTGATTGTATATCACGTGTTATTAGTTGCAATACAACGTGTTTTTTGAGTATTGTAACGTGTATTTGCTTGTGTTTAACGTATATCGATTCTACGCTCGTATCGTCTTACGTAGGGATTCCGCACCTACGTAGAACGAGATATTTCCGTGTAGATTCGGCTGGGAACCTACAATTGGTATCAGAGCTTTTGCTCGTGATTGTGTGGTTCGGGATTATCACACGGGTGTAGAAATCGTTCCGTTCGACTATTCGCGGGACGAGTTTACGTTGGAATACCGAGTTTTTGTGTACTACTCACGTCACTCCACCAAAAAAAACCCATTACACCTTCGCATACCTCGCAAAACGTCAAAATCAAACCTGGAAAAATGTTGTGATAATCAGGCGAAGTTGCCGCCACTGTTTGTAGGGTTTAGGCGAAGATATAAGTTTAAGCGAAGTTATTAACAACTTCGCCTACCTCACAAGTTCGCTTAACTTAAGCGAAGTTATCTGCAACTTCGCCTAATCAGGCGAAGTTGAGAAGAAGCGAAGTTAAGACTTAAGCGAAGTTAAGTTTAACTTCGCCTATTGGTACTGTTCTGAATAATTGAACATTTTTTGTTTGTTTTTTTGAGTGTTCGTTCGTATTTCCTCCAAAGATGACTTCTATAAATATTACGGAACTGGTGAAAATGGAGGTGGAAGCAGGTTCAGCTACTAAGGCACCGAAAATGCTTAAGGGTATCGATTTCGTGGCTTGGAAAGATCGGTTTGAGCAGTATGTTAAATATCAAGATGCTAAGATGTGGGTGTGCATTCAAGATGGATACATTCCACCAACGGCTTTGTATAAGGGTCGTGAACAAATTAAGAAATACAATAAGATGGAAGAGGAAGAAAAGAAGATGTATGAGGCTAAAATCAAAGCTCATGCTGCGATAACAATGGCTCTTCCACAAGAGATTCTTCACACCTTCAGGAAATATAAAACCGCCAGAGAGCTATGGGAAGCGCTTGAAAACCGATATGAAGGTAATGTGGGGATACATGCATCCAAAATTAAGCTACTCAAATCCCAATTCTCGGTGTTCAAGCATTTGAAGAATGAGTCACTTGATGATATCATCACAAGGTATTACCACTTAATGACCGAACTCAGGAACTATTCAATTGACTATAAAAAAGAAGAGATCGTGGAAAAACTTCTTGATGCTCTCCCACCGAAATGGGAGATGTTGTCTTGATGAGAGAAGATAAAGAGTTTGCCAACATCGACTTGGAAACAGCAGTCAATAAACTACGAACTTTTGAACTTAACATGGTTCGAAAAGAGACATCAACTGATCAGGTTCAGGATCCGGGAATGTATGGTGCGAAAGTTAATTCAAGTTAAAGTTCGAAGTCAGAATCATCTGCTTACTACTCAAAGGGAGACTCGAGCTCTAACTCAACTCATGATGGTCATGTAACTCTCAACATGGATGGTGATGTGTGTTTCGTAGCTGGTGGAACAAATGCTTCTAAACCTCAAGCAACAAAGGGTAGTTTTTCCTCAAGTGTTCCGAACAACAACTACTCTCAGATGCCCATGAGTGTTAAATCTCCTGAACAGCAGTTTGCTCTCTATGCATCTTTCATTGCTTCTTACGAAAATTACATTAAAGGTAAAATCGTTGACCCTGCAACTTTAGACGAAGACTATGATCAGATCGATGCTGATGATCTGGAGGAGATGGATCTGCAGTGACAGATGGCGATGATAGTAAGAAGAGTCAAAAGGTTTATGAAGATAACTGGTAGAAAGTTTGTTGGCGAAAGACCAGGGTTTGATAACTCAAAGGTTCGGTGTTATAACTGTCAACAGAATGGACACTTTGCTAAAGAATGCACAAATGAACGAGTAGAACGTAGTCAGAACAGGCCAACACAACCGAATGGGGGAAGTAACGAGAATAGGGCGATGATATCCAGACAGAACGGGGAATACAATTGGAATCTGCAAGTTGAGGAAGAGTTCGAACAAGCCAACTTGGTTAACATCGAAACTGAAGGAAAAAACAGAGAGACAAGAGAAGATCAAGCTTATATGGCAGAGGTGAATGATCAGCTCTCTGAGGTAAGTTCTAAACTCCCTTGTACGAAATGTGAAAATCTGTCTGAACAATTGAAAACAATAACTGATCAGTTTGTTAGTTTGGATGCTCAATTTAAAACAGTAAAAGAGGATCATTATTACACTAAAACTAGAGAAAACAGTTACACGGTAAAAATAAAAGCTAGTGAGAAACATATCAGAAGTCTTAAAGCCAGTCTAGCTGAAAAAATACAAGTAATTGATCTTAACTATGAAGTGTTAGAAGAGAAAACCAAACTAATTGCTGAAAGGGATAAACAGATAGCTGATTACCAGGTGAAAGTGGTGGAACTAAACAGAAAGCTTGAGCAATGTAGAAATTCCTCCGCAATACTTGATCACCTCGTAAGTGATAAACGTTCCTCAGTTAAAAGGGGAGGAATTGGATATTCTGAAGTTCCACCACCTTATAATCATAACTATACTTATGATCATAGTAATCAGAAATCTGTTGATGTTGAAATTGGTCAGACAGTTCCTGTTAAAGTTACGATTAAAGATCCAGAAGTTAGTAAAAGCGAAACGAGTAAGCCTGTTTCGAATGTTAAGATTTCTGTTCCTAGTTCTGTCTCATCAAATTCGGACAAGACATCCGAGTCTAGTGAGACAAAAGAAGAGGCAGTGTTACTAAAACGTGGAGAGGAACATAAACCAACTTAAAAGAATTCTCCACTAAACCCGTATGTCCCACCATATGTTAGACAAACGGGCAGTAATGCAACCTCAACATCTAAAACAACTGTTGAGACGAAAGTTGAACACAGGAGTTGTTTCAGATGCAATCAAATAGGAGACCTGATTGCTGATTGCCCTCTGAATTCGAGATTCAGAGGTATGAGGCCTTCGAAAACTGAGAATAGAGCTAACAGTAATTACTATAATGGTAAGAATGCAAACTCATCAAAGTTCAGATATTGGACTAATCCAGGTTTTCAAAGAAATCGATCTCAGTTTTTCCCTGTTAACAACCAAATCATTAGTTATAATTCATTTAATTCACGAAGGTTTAGATGGCCTCATAGTCAATCTACAAGAAGGTATCCTTTTAAGACTTACAGAATTCATTCTAATACTAACTTTGGACAGCCAAAGTACGGGATGCCTTTTAACAGATTTAATCGACCCAAGACCAATAGGTCTTGGGTCCCCAGATTTTAATCCTTTACTTTAATCGTGCAGGAACAGTTGAACAGGGCTGCAAACAATCTATGGGTTGTGGATAGCGGCTGTTCCCGGCACATGACGGGTAACAAGAATTTGTTACACGAATGGAAACCAGTTCAGGGAGGTAGAGTAAGTTTTGCTGGAGAGAGTGGTGGTAGAATTACTGGAATGGGGACGGTGACAAATGGTAAAATGAAGTTAGAAAAGGTGAATTTCGTTGAAGAGATGAAGCATAATTTGCTGAGTGTGTCTCAGATCTGTGACAAAGATTACACTGTGCACTTTACCAAAAATGAAGCGATTGTACTATATCCTGGTTTCAAGATACCAGAGGCATGGATAGTAATGAAGGCTCCAAGGGAAAAGAATACATATGTTATGGACATGAGGTCGACTGAGATGGCAACAGAAGAATCATGTCTTCTGTCAAAAGCAACTGAATCGGAGTCCGAGTTATGGCATCGAAGAATGGGGCATATACATCTTCGAAAAACGAACTACATTGTCAAGAATGGGCTGATGCTGGGTGTTCCCTTGAAAATTTTCAACTTTGAAGACCAATGTCTATCGTGCAAGAAGGGAAAGCAACGCAAGAAATCTCATCACACCAAGAAGTTTAATTCAATAGTCAGTACCCTAGACCTACTTCACATGGATCTCTTCGGTCCCGTGAATGTAAAAAGCCTAGGTGGAACATCATACTGCTTGGTGATAACTGATGATTTCTCTCGATATTCTTGGGTATATTTCCTGAAGACAAAGGATGAAACGGTTCAGTTGGTAACTAACTTGATTACCAAGGTTGAGAATATTATGGGGAGAAAGGTTAAATACATCAGGAGTGACAATGGGACAGAGTTCAAAAACTATCAGATGGAGATATTCTGCTTACAGAAAGGGATAGACCACCAGTACAGCGCTCCGTATACTCCGCAACAAAATGAGGTGGCTGAGAGGAAGAACAGAACGCTAATTGAAGGAGCCAGAACCATGCTGGCTGATTCTAAACTTCCTGTGGTGTTCTGGGCTGAAGCTGTTGCAACAGCCTGTTATATCCTTAATCGAGTTTTAACTGTTAAAAGATTGAATAAAACATGTTATGAACTTATGCAAGGTAGAAAGCCTAACTTGAATGGTCTCGAACCATTCGGGTCCCCGTGTTCGATATTAAAGACGAACTCAAAATTTGGTGAGATAGCCGACGAAGGTATTTTTGTCGGATTTGTTGTTGGGACACCCAACAGACGAGTCTTTAATCTATCGACCAGTTACAAATCACCAAAACCAAGCACGGGACCCGCTGGGGCTTTCGACTATGATAAGCTTTTTAAATCTTTTAATTTGCCTTACGTGGATTGTGCAGAAGTTGATGAGAGAATAGCTACGAAGATTCTTTATGATGAGGAAGAAAGTGTTGGGCAACGACCGCAGTACGATGAATGTCAACCTTCCTCGTCAAATGCTGTTGATACCCCTGCTGCCTCTACAGAAGAGGAATTCCTCAATCCTTTTAACTTACAACAACAATCACCCATTGATGAACTATCTTCGAACCTGGAAGACAATCTGCAAGTCAGTTCGGTTCCGACTACGAGTGTTCACAAAAATCACCCTTTGGAGAACATGATAGGTGATCTGTCCGACGGTGTACAAACAATACGAAGCTTGAATGAGCACACTTGTGTTTACACAAGCATTAAAGATACAGGCATCATTAACGAATGCTTGTACACCTGCTTCATCAGCCAGATTGAACCAAAGAACTATCAAATGGCTCTCAAGGACAGCTCGTGGGTCGAAGCCATGCAAGAAGAGTTAGCCCAGTTCAAGAAGATGGAGGTATAGAATTTGGTTGCAAAACCGAAGAATGTGCATGCGATTGGCACCAAATGGGTTTTCAAATGTAAGAGAGATGAGAAAGGAATAATCATAAGGAACAAGGCAAGGCTGGTTGTAAAAGGTTTTAATCAGCAAGAGGGGATCGACTACAATGAAGTGTTTGCGCCCGTGGTAAGATTGGAAGCGATTCGACTGTTTTTGGCATTTGCTGCACACAAGGAGATGAAGGTGTTCCAATTAGACGTGAAAAGTGCATTTCTTAACGGTAAAGTCGATGAGGTTGTGTACGTTGAGTAGCCTCCGGGTTTTCCTGACCCAGACTTTCCTGATCACGTGTACAAGCTAAGTAAAGCGCTATATGGGCTACATCAGGCCCCTCGTGCCTGTTATGCAACTCTATCCGATTACTTGCTTGAGAATGTGTTTGAAAGGGAAAAGATCGATAGCACACTGTTCGTGAAGAGAAAAGGAAGAGACCTTCTTCTGGTTCAAGTCTACGTGGACGACATCATCTTTGCTGCGTCAAAAGTCGCCATGTGGCAGGAGTTTGAAGCCGTCATGAAAAAGAGGTTTGAAATGAGTGCTATGGGTGAACTAACTTTCTTTTTAGGATTGCAGGTTGATAAGAAGAAAGATGGGATGTTCATTCATCAGACTAAATATGTCCAAGACGTTCTCAAAAGCTTCAAGATGGAGGACAACACTCCATTTGATACTCCAGTTTGCGTCAACCATAAATTGGGTGCTGATTCAGACGGTGATGCAGACGTGGACCCCACCCAATATCGGGCAATAATAGGTTCTTTAATGTATTTAACTGCATCTAGACCTGATATTATGTTTGCAGTTTGTCTTTGTGCTCGTTTTCAGGCAAACCCAAAGGAATCTCACATGAAAGGTGTGAAGAGGATATTGGGTTATCTCAAAGGCAAGCCTAAGCTAGGGTTGTGGTACACGAAAGGGGGAGACTTGGAGTTAGTCGCCTACACGGATTCTGATTATGGAGGATGCAATCAGAATCGGAAGTCGACAATAGGTGGATGTCAGTTTCTTGGAGGCAGATTAGTGTCATGGCAGTGCAAGAAGCAGACCTCAGTCGCCATTTCTACATGTGAAGCAGAATACATGGCAGCATCGAACTGCTGCTCCCAGGTTCTTTGGATACAACAACAATTGCGCGATTACGGTCTGAATTTCACTCATACTCCTATTTACATAGATAACACTGCTGCTATCTCAGTAACTAACAATCCCGTAAAGCATAGCAAAACTAAACACATTGACATCTGTCATCATTTTATACGGGATTGTGCTAAGAAGAAATTGATAGTGCTCGAAAAGGTTGATTCATTAGCTAATTTCGCTGATTTGTTTACTAAAGCATTTGACAAAACTCGTTTTCAAAACCTTGTTGAGCTAAATGGGATGATCAATCCCGAGTAACCGTGTTTTTCGTTTTTACTTACAAAAAAAAAAAAAAAAAAAAAAAAAAAAACGTCACTATCGCTTAGAATTATGTCGGTTGCTTCAGTTTGAAGGACATATCTTCGGATATGTTTGGTCCTCATTTCTACCTGTAGCGTATGAGGATAGGCATTAACCAGATGACTGAAAGTGACCGGGGCGGTTTATGATGTGTTTTTATTCTTTCGCTGAAAATTAGTCGTTCATACTTAGTTAGAAGGACACATACTCGTATGTGGTCGGTCCAGCTGATCCATTGGATCTTCAGGATAGCCGTTTACCTGAAGACTTCGACTTGATCGGGGCGATAGTAGTTAAATTTTTTTTTAATTGGGAGATGAAATAATTTTTCAAGTCTACTACTTCGTAAGAAGTGAATATACAATGTTTAAAAGAAAATTGATCCAACCTTGGAAAGTGATGGACAAACTGATTCTTTGTGCTTAACTAGTGAAGTTATTAGGCCTAAAAGACTTTAGAACAGTCATTGTATGTCATGGTAGCTTTTTATGGTGCGTAAAAGTAGAAGTGATACTAACTAAATCTCCTCGATCTTACGTGAAAACTCCTTAAGAGTTGTTCATGTCTCCATATATATCTTTCCGAATGATAGGCAGAAAAGCGATTACCCAGTCATACACGAGCCCGTGAGTGTTCTGATTCCCAAGAAGATGGTGTGTCAAGAAACTGCAGTGATCCAGATTCGGGACTTGTAGTAGTTTACTTGAAGCTGTGTAAATCTTATTATTTAAAAAAAAAAAAAATTATTTAAGCCTTCTAAAGCTTATAATGTAATACTTATCAATCATGAGGCAAGAAAGAGAACGGGAAGAAGAGTCTAAAGATCGAAGAGTACTTACTATTTAATCAGACACTACGGGTCGAGGTCAACTCGGGGTGACTTGGGGAAAGCCAAATAAGCTTTGAGAATAGATAGGAGGCATCACAATCTCTGATGTGTTGCCCATTTAAGTTTTGAGCTTAATTGAACCTAACCCGTATCACAGAAGCGATGAAAACCATACTAAGTTATTTACCTACTTACAACCTGTCTCTTTATGTCATAATACAGCTGAACATGGATCTATGTGACAGTCACTTAATTAGTATGATTCCTGTTTGGATCTTTTCTAAAACATGTTGGTTCCCCGTCAAGACTGAAATTTGATCCCGTGTACTTTATTTCTAAAATTTATTCTACTTATGTCGTTTTATGATTTTATACCTGGTCACTTGGTAGTTGATCGTAACATTTTACTCTTTAAAGGAAGTTTTAAAAGTTAATTGCAAAATGTTCAAAGTATGAGGGTTTGTTTTGTAAAGTTTAATATAGGCGAAGTTGTTTAAACAGGCGAACTTATAGGATAGGCGAAGTTGCTTAAACAGGCGAAGTTATGGGATAGGCGAAGTTAACCCTAACTTCGCCTGTATAACTTTGACCCTATATAAAGATATTTTTGGTCAAACTCTTCATTATTTTCATAAACCAGCGAAGTTAGCTTTTTAACCATCAAGCGAAGTTAACTGTGAATCAATTTTTGTTATTTTCTCTCAATTTCAATCCACGTTAAAGGTGTGTAGAGTCGGGGTAACGTATATTTCGCGTTGATCATTTATTTAGAGGTCGTTTTGGTCCGTCTTAGGACCCATTTCATTCAAACCCGCAACACCCAATTTTCAAACTAGTTTTTACGTGGTCGTAATCATCTTGATCGTTTTGATATCCATAAAATCATGTGTTTATGAGTCCACAATCATCAAATTCTCAAAATCTCACCTCGATTTGTCTCTAAACTGTTGCCGATTCAGATTCAGGCGAAGTTGCAGTTTAGGCGAAGTTATCCTTAACTTCGCCTAACGCTTAACTTCGCCTGTTGATTTAATTGTTTAACAGAATAAGAGGCGAAGTTGTGGTTAGGCGAAGTTATCATCAACTTCGCCTAGCCCTTAACTTATTTCTAATTAACTGTTATCAAGCAAAGTTAAAGTTAAAGCGAAGTTGTTTCCAACTTCGCCCCACCCCTAACTTCGCCTATACAGTATAAATCATAACTTCGCTCATGGTAATAGGCGAAGTTGTGATTTGCTTCGACGTTTTTCTAACTTAGACCGTTTATGTTGCAGATATGGCAGCTGTAGCGGGAGCCGGTGGTGCTGGTGGTGACGAATGAGGAGATAACAATCGGCAGTTTTTCTCGGGGCATAACATGTACATAACTTTGGACCCGGATGCGAGCGGTGATGATGATTTCCGCGAAAACATCACGTTTCTTATCCGCTCGCGTATCTTCCACGCTATTACTACAACACTGCCTATCTCTTTGCCAAACATCGAAGATTTCTGGCTGACAGTTGAATATGATTGTCGAGTCGAGCCCCCAGTTATGCGTGCAATGGTTAACAATCAGGTAGTGCAGTTCTCGTCTAAGCAGATCAGCGTGGCTTTGCAGTTTGGGGATGAAACGAGAAATGACCCTACCAACTTCGTGGCTCCATTCAGAGATGGTGCTTTTCTGAGAATGGGCTACTCTGGTCCTTTGGGGGATACTCAGAGACGCAAGGGGTTCTTGCTGGACCAATGGCGCTTTCTCATGCACGTGATGATCGTGTGTATGTCGGGGAGAAAGGCTAGTACAGATGGAATGGGAGCAACGATGCAGTCGGCGATGATAGGACTGACTTACAATAAGCTTTATAGCTTTAGTCAGATGGTGTTCTACGAGATAGACCGTCAAAGACGAGCGGTGGCGCGTGAGAGGTTCTTGATGTATCCAAGATTCCTTCAAATGATCTTGAATCACGTTGCTCCCACGTTACCTCAGCGCCGCCCGATTAGATATGTGGAGAGTGTAAGCAAGAGAATCTTCGCTCAGTGTAGATCATCAAGTGCAAGAAGTAAGCCTGAGCTCCTTCCTCGACATACTCCATTGTTTGGGTACCTGATCAATCCCGCGTATGTTGCAGCTCGTGGGGACGAGTTTCTAGACCCGGCACCACAACAGGCTGGAGCACCTCAACCACCACCTGAGGTCCAACAAACTTTACCTGCTGCTCCTGTTGTGGCACTGGAGGAAAATGTAGACCTTGAAGCTGCGTTTGGCGGTCAAGGATTTTTTGATATGGAGCGTGTTGATCCTGAGGAAGATGTACAAGTCTCGGTTGCACGGGTTACTAGTGTGGATGTGGCTATGGCAGCTACGACGGAGGCTGATTCTGATTCTTCGAATGATGATGTGGCTGAGGCTAGACAGATTTTTATCTCTCAAGAAAGAATTCATGGGAAGAGAAAGAGAGACACCGATGACAGTGATTCGGATTTTGAAGAAGATTTACATCGGTTGGTTCGAAGATCGAGAAGAGAAAGGCAGGTGCAGGTTCGGGAGCTGGTGAGAGCTCAAGGGTGGTTCGTTTTACTCCACCCGCACTGTCTGGTATGACTATGGTCCCTTCATCACTGCCAGTTACAGGGTTAAGCGCCGCGGATGTTCCCGTGGTGACTACCTCATCTTCCTTCGGCATCCACCCACTACATTCCAGCTCTCGGCTCCGGAGATTGTGTCCTTGCCACCTCCATCTCTTACTCCATCGGAGGTCGTAGCAAGGTTTGTTGAGTTGACAGTTGTTGCCACTGCAGGGTTGTCGGTTACGATACCACCTGCGGTTACGTTTCCACCTGTTTCTGAGGTGCCGGTTACATTGGGAATCCCTCATCCGTACGCTCAAGACATATCACATATGAGGTTTGATTTCGATGCAACCTTATCCGACTCGGAAAGAATAGCAGCGCTTGAAAGGGTCGTGGCAGAACAATCAAAAGTAAATCTTATCCAGACTCATGCTATTCAGCGCCTCGTTGCGGAGAATCAAATTCAGTCGTCCCTCCTGATCGAGCATGGTAAAATATTTGATGCCTTGAAACAGTTCTTGGCATCTCAGGGGGAGACGAGCTGTAAGGGTGACGAGCTAAGGACAAAAAAGAGCAACGATCGAGACGATGATCCCAATGCATCGAAAGGTGCAGGTGGTGAGTTGCCAAGAACTGAACAAGCTCTTGGGACTTCCACATCTCAGGGGGAGTCAACGAGTACAGCTGGCGGTTCAGGGGGTGATGATGTGGTGGTTGTGGATGCTGAGGAGGTGTTAGATGATGACGTTATGTGTGATGATGATGTGTTACCAATGGAAGAGATTGAGAAGATAGGGGCTGAGATCGTGATTGACGATGAAGCTGAAGAAGGAGAGATTGTGGAAGAGAATGTTGAACATGAAATTCCGGCAGTTGAAAAGTCAGATCTGGGTCAAGATACGGGATGTGATGAGACAGAATGGGAGGAGCAGCCAAGATGGAAAGAAGGCTACGCTCAGTGGTTCGTAAAGACTAAGAAACCGGCGGTCCCTACTATGTTCAAGAAAAGTTACAACATCAAGGGTTATGCTAAATCGAAAAAGGGGATTATATGCTGGTTATATGATGAGCAGTTGAGGCTTTTTGTGATTAAACGGTATGATGGGGTTCAGTATTTCAAGAGGTTGTTGAGATCGTTGAATACGTTGCCTGAATGTGAAGTGAAGGACTTAGCCAGGTTGGGGTTGATAAACAGGAGTGACGATAATATGGCTAGGATTATTGGGAAGATAGTTTGGAAAGAAAGCATAAAAGAGAAAAAGTTCGAGTTATTAAAGCCGCAGAAGGGAAAGCTAGTTGAAGATAAAGACAGAGGTATGAGAGCTGATGGCAAGCCTTGGATGATAATGAAGTATAAGCCGATCCGGTGTCTAAAAGAAGTGCCGATGAAACAAATGCCCAAGGATGTGCTCAAAGATCTGAAATGGTGGTACGTAGATAGTGAAACAGCTGAAGCAGTGATGGAAGATGAAGATGAACAAGAGCTGATGAGAGTGTATGATCCCATGCACTTAGTGAATTTGTCTCAAGCTGATCTGCAGGTGCTGAACGAGAAAAGGATATTTTACATTCCTGCTTGGAAAGAAGAAGCAAAGAAATATCAAAGAGTAGTTTCAGGTTGTGTACGAGAAGGCGTTCATGCTTGAAGATGGAAGATACAAGATTTTTGAGATTACAAGACACGTGATTGAAGATAGAGATATGAAGCTACTGCCAAGGGGGAGTCTGTTGGTACATGATGTCAGTAGTTCAGTATCTAGTGTCTGTAATCGTGTTATTTGGATTTGAATTGATGTTTAAGCGAACTTGTCTCACAAGTTCGCCTGATATAGGCGAACTTGTGGAACAAGCGAAGTTAGTGACAACTTCGCCTAAACATGTTAGGCGAAGTTGTCGTATGATATATAGGTTAGCCTACGGGTTATTTGAAAATCAATTTTTCAGTACGTGTAATCGGTGATTGTATATCACGTGTTATTAGTTGCAATACAACGTGTTTTTTGAGTATTGTAACGTGTGCTTGCTTGTGTTTAACGTATATCGATTCTATGCTCGTATCGTCTTACGTAGGGATTCCGCACCTACGTAGAACGAGATATTTCTGTGTAGATTCGGCTGGGAACCTAGAAATAATTATTCACTTTCCTTTTACACTTCAATTATATTATATATACAACATGATTAAATTATTCACTTTATTTTAAACTCTATTTATATTATATGTATACACTTTTATAAAATAAATATTTACATATCATACTATACATTGTTAGAATATAATTCACAACGTACTTGGTGAAATCTAAAAATAAAAAACAAACCGTTTTTGTTAAATATTGAAATGAATATAATTTCAAATGCTATCATTAATATATTAAACTATGTATATTGTTGAAGATTGTAAATACAAAAAAAGACAAAAAAAAACTCTAATATGCTTTCAATTTACGAAGTAATTTTTTTAATCAATAAATTATAAATATATGCATAAACGTTTATCCATTTATAACAATAAATCCATTTATCCATTGTTTTTTTTTTCCTACAGTTTCATATAAATTTATAGATTATAAATTATATGATTTAAATTTATCTATTTATTTTTCGCATAATTTAGTAAACTATACATATATGTGTTAAATTGTAAAGATATTATATACCAATCACTTTCAAATATAATAAAGTTTATCATATTTAGTTTCTTGGGTTTTTTTTTTTATCAAGGATTGGTTTGTGTTTTTTGTGAAACTTAAATTTGATTGTTACGGGTTAAAAGTTGGTAAATAGATCGTTTGATACAAATTAACTACATTTGGCTAAAATTTATTACAAGTAAAAGAAGAGGTAATCTGAGTATTTTAAAAAGTTTGAGAATGCAAATAGATTAATTGTCAATCTTGTTCGGGTTCAAAGTTTTGATTTGAAAATGTAAAACAAATTAAAGTTAGAATTTTATATGTGATTGGGGTTTCAAATTTATTTTTAAATATATTTTTGAAAATAGTCAAAAGATTCTGGATTTTGCACATTGAGTATTTTCCCCATAACTATTAAAATTTTAAAAAAATGACAAACACTTCCGACATGTCACCTGTAACCATTCGGGTTTTACCACATTTTTTTTGTAACCATTACCCGACCCATTTACGGGTCCGGGCTTGCACATTAATAATATTTCCGCAATTATCGAGTTAGTTTGATTATTTTATTAATATTAAATTTTTTATAATGTAACTTTAGTTTTTTTACACTTTTAGCCCAAGTTATATAGTTTTCTCTCATTTGTGTCCATACACAAACCCCAGGGTCCAGACTGTAAATTGTATTATAACCCGTATCATCAACAAACATTTGGGTAGTTGTACTCAAATATTTATAAAACTAAAAGTAATATTTTCAAGATGTGTTTTTATGACCAAACTAATTATTTTAAATAATAAATCTTTACATATAATATAATGTCAGGTCCCCGATTTCTTACACAAATCAAGTCATAACTCACACAAATAAATGTGTTGACAAGGGAGTTAATGACGGGTTGCTATATTTAGAAAGAAAACCGTTTGTTAAAGGCGGAATCAATAACAAACGATGTGGTTGCTAAACGATTAATCAAATGTAACTAACACACAAGATTCACTCAAAATATTTCCATTCATATAAAATAAATCATTCAAATGACAATCGATTTAGGGTTTCTTGATAGGAAAGTTATATCCGTACAATTCTTAGGACAACCGTCAATTTCAAGAAATATTCTTTCTTATCTGAAAAGTGTAAAGGCTCAATCCGTCGGAGGCGTGCCCTGAAATTTCTATTTATAGGCCTGTCATCCGAAGACAGCTGTCATTCCTATTTTGGCATATAGTTGTTGTTGAATGGTGGTGGTACTGCCTTGTATTTGTCTTCCTCATTTACTTGTTTTAGAATGCCACAGATGTTTCCTGTGGAGACCATGTTCTTCAAGAATTCATTTTCAACTTGCAGTTTTGTGTTCTGCACCTTTTCTTCAACAATCATTTTCTTCAACCCATCTATCTCAGTGGTAAACCTTTTCTTCAACCCATATAACTGCTTACACAGTCATCTTCTAAACTTTTCATCCTTTCTTCACTAATCAGCTCACTAGCCTCATACCCATTGATTATACTTTGTTTCCTAAAACACTCACTTTCCAGCTCGCCTAATTTTACTTTGTTTCCTGAGATGATGATCCAGCTTCTTTCTCAATCAAGGCCATAAATGTCACATTTTCTCTCTTGATATCATCTGCAATATCTTCTTCATGATTGCTCCAGTCAAAATTACCCTCATGCTGTGTAGTTACAGCCACATTTCCTTGATTTATGGGTTGGTTTTGGTTGATTGGGGCTGAGTTGTTGTTTGGAATAGCTTGATGGTTTTGATTGTTGTTTATTTGAAAACCTTGGTTATGTGGCATAACTTGATGATGATTGTTCATTTGAGGCTGGAAGTTGTTGAAGTTGGGATTATAGTTGTTGAAGTTGTTGTTTTTGTTAGGATTGTTGGTTCTCTGCTGGTTCTATTGATATTGATGCTGCTGATTTCTTGGCTGGTTTTGGAATTGGTTCATCTGAAAGTTTCTTGGAAAGTTGCATTCTCTGGCAAAATGACCAGGCTGTTGAAGGCTATAGCAAATGGCTTTTGACTTATCGAAACCAATTCTTTCATTAGGCCCTGATAGAAGAGATCTACCAGTCCTATTGTATAACCTTTTGCTTCTAAGAGCCAACATGGCTGCTTGTCATTTCAAATCCATGTCCTCCAAATCATCAGCATCTATCTGCTCATGGTCATCCAGGATGACACTAGTATGAATCAGATTCTTTGCTACAAAAGCATTGTATGATTCTGTAAACATGGAGAGCAAAGCCTGTGTTTCACTTCCTTGTCCACTTGCACCACCAGTGTAAGGTAACTGTCCACTTGCCATAGAGGCAGAATCAGTATCATCAATCAATTGGACATTAAACATTTGCTGATTACCATGATGACTTGTACTACCACAAACAAAAGATTTTGGTGTGTCAACACCATGCTCAACTGGTTCTTCTATTATCGGTATCTGTTGTTGGTTTTTGGTTGAAAAGTTGCCCATAGGTGCAATGAGAGCATTAGTGACCTGGAAACAAGGCTTCTCTTCTATGATCATTCATTTTCAATCATGTCTATTACTGCTGCCTGAAGGAAGCACACTACATCTTCCACTTTCAAATCATTGAAATTGGTCTTTTGAAGGATGAATTTGCAGGCAGTGTACAATTCCTTAGGCATTGAGTTGAGCAGCTTGGTATTCAAGTCATAATCAGTCATGACACAGTCATTTGTTCTTAACTCATTCACAGTTGCTAGACATATTTCTAGAATTGACTTCAACCTCTCTCCATCCTTATACTTAAACCATTCCAACTATTGTTTGAGCCTTTGCTTTTTGATGTTCTTCAATTCAGTGTTTCCCTCAAATATTGGTCAATATTTCCCAATTCAGTGTTTCCCTTCAATTCAAGGATTGCATCATACATAGCCTATGCGGTGGCATGATGTGCAACCTTGGTCAATATTTCCCAAGACAGTCCCAGCTTTATCATAGCTAAGGCTCTGTCATCCACCTTCTTCAATCTTTCACGCACAACTGCAGTTGCACCTGTAATTGCACCCTTAGTAGTGTCTTGTGGCCCAAACTTAATTGAGTTC
Source organism: Bidens hawaiensis (assembly GCF_021521415.1). NCBI lineage: Eukaryota > Viridiplantae > Streptophyta > Magnoliopsida > Asterales > Asteraceae > Bidens > Bidens hawaiensis. The sequence continues at coordinate 67,103 of NW_027496639.1, forward strand.
CACATATCCACATCATTATAAGAAACAGCTGCTTCAAATAAGACCTTCCATTTCATAAAGTTTTCCTGTCCATACAGTCTAGGAATCTTATTAGTAGACACTTCTTGTTCTTCGTAACCAGACATTTTGAAAATCAAAATCAGTTAATTCGAAAAACAGACTTTAAAAGCAATCAGATCTGATAACCGGTGTTTCAGATCTGATGAATCTGGTGCGATTAGAACAAGATTTGGAAACAAAATTCAAACTTTAAGTGAAATAAGGAAAATAAAACATCGGAAAGTTGTAGATCTGGGCATAAATGAAGAAAACATAGCAGCTGACGTAACTTTTCAATGGAACAGTGATTTTCTTACGTCATTGTTCTTCTTCAATCAGCAACAAATTTCTTACTAAAATAGCATCAACAAGCTCTGATCCCACTTGTCAGGTCCCCGATTTCAGGTAGATCTTACACAAATCAAGTCATAACTCACACAAATAAATGTGTTGACAAGGGAGTTAATGGCGGGTTACTATATTTAGAAAGAAAACTGATTGTTAAAGGCGGAATCAATAACAAACGATGTGGTTGCTAAACGATTAATCAAAGGTAACTAGCACACAAGATTCACTCAAAATATTTTCCTTCATATAATATAAATCATACAAATGACAATCGATTTAGGGTTTCTTGATTGGAAAGTTATATCCGTACAATTCTTAGAACAGCCGTCACTTTCAAGAAATATTCTTTCTTATCTGAAAAGTGTAAAGGCTCAATCCGTCGGAGGCGAGCCCTAAAATATTCTATTTATAGGCCTGCCATCTTAAGACAGCAATCATTCCTTCTAGAAACCCTAAATACTAAAACATTTTCAAATTACATATTCAAAAACTATTCTAAGTGTAAAACAAGTCTTCCGGGTAGGCCTTGTAGCAGTATTGACTTTTCCGAGTAGACTGCGTGCTCTGCCTTCCTTTAGTACTTGGTAACATAGAGGTGTGCCCGGGGAACAGTTTTCGGGTAGACTTTTCTTAAAGAGTATTTCACCAAGTGAAATACTCACCGGTTAGACTTCAATCTTCTTGACTTTATCAGATTTTGCCTGACAAACTCTTACGAGCAACCTTGTTCTTCAATGGCCCCTTCAACTCATTGCTAAATAGCTTATTAGCAAAGTGTGCCCGGTAGCACTTGTACCCTGCTTGAGTTGAACCCTGCCCGATGTTACTTAAGATATTCTTTTGCTCATTAAGCATACTTGGACCACTTGTATTATTAATGAATACCTTGCCCGATCTTCCAATCACTTGGCTTCATGAGCTTGGTTTGCCAAGAGCCTACTCTGAAGTAAACCTTACTTGGCTATGAAAAACAAACTTGCTAGATAAAGTGATCCTTGGCCGGGTGTGTACTAATTAGTGAACCATTCCCGGTTATACACTAATTTGCGAACCCTGTCCGGATATCCACTAAAAAAGAATTCTAGAAGATAACCTTGCCTGATGGACAAAATATCATGCCCGGCTAAGTAAAACCTTTTCAGTATCTTTTGTTTTATGATAGAGGTCTCTGAGTTGCTCAAAGTTGCAATTATTCAAATCTGTTTCAGAGAAATTGTACAACCTCATATACTCTTTAAATCTTTGAATTTCCTTTTCTTGCTTTGAGCCCTTTTGTTTAGCATTAGATGGTTCAGTTTGTAGAAACTCCTTCATGTTTTCTTCCCTTTTCATTTTGTTATAGAGGGTTTCAACTGCCTCCCTCTCTAAACAATCAATCATACTTGGCTTCATCCCTTTCTCCAACAAATATCCACATTTTCCATCAAATTTCTCTTTCAAGGTTTCCAGCTTTTCAGCTTCCTCATTCTCTTTCACAAATTTTTCTTTAATCTCTTCTCTTTTGCTGTTGTAGAGATCTTGTAGTTTATCAATTTTGAAGTGGCTCAAATCTTTCTCAGAGTGCCCATGTTTTCTTAAGTTGTCTCTGTATTTTTGAGCATCTTTATTCTTTTGTTCCATTCTTTTCTTGATTTCATCTCTTTCCTTATCCAATCTCTTTTGCATTTGATCATCATCCAACTTAGCTAAAGTCTCAAAGCTTATACCAAGGCTTCTTAGTTTCACAACTAATGGATTTTTCTTTTTAGCCTCCATCATACTCAGCTCAATGTTTGCCATTTATTCATCAGCCATTGTGACTTGTGGGGACACAACAATAGTAGCTTCAGCACCTTTTCCATCATTATTATCAGATTCATCAGACTCATCCTCCTCCTCTGTTGATCCATTTACTGCATCAAATTTGGGTTCATCAGGAGTTGGACTTTCTGGTGTTGAATCATCAACACTTGGAATATCTGAAACACCAGGCAGCTTTTCACCTGGTTTCAGAATTTGCAATGGAACTACTCTGATTAGACTTGCTTCATCATCAGGAGTTTCCACATAACATTTGTTCTTCTCATCCCATTTTCCTTTCTTGGTTTTCAGATCCTCCTTCATACCTTGATCAGTGGATTTTCTCTTTCTACAGTAGGTTTTATCAAATCTGCCAACTTTTTCATGTATTCTTGAAGCTTTAGCCAACATCTCTTCAATTGATTCTTCATTTTGTTTTTCAGGTTCCTATTGAGATTCCTTTTCAGGTTCAGTTTCCTTTTGTGCAAACATACTCACAACCATGGCTAGGGAATTGTCAACCTCCTCAGTCCTTTTCAGATTTATCAATGCTTCAATAACTACTTGATCATCAGCCTCTTCTTATTATTACTTTAACAACATTGGCCTGATCAATCAATGCTTCCTGCTCTGCTAATTCCTCAGGAGTCAAGGTTTGGGCCAATATTTCCCTCTCCCTTGTTTCTCTTATAACATAATCAAGTTTTCTCCTTGCAGTAGCAGAAACTTCTTCCTCTTTAGTAAATAAAATTTCTTTCACAGGATACGCCTTAACTGGCTCTTCTTCAGTAACTTTTACTTTTCCCTTGTCCAGTCTTCTTTTCAATTATTCTTGATTTTCTGGAGGGAATTCATCAATATCTCTATCTAACCCATCCATTTCCTCATCATGCTCTACAGTCTTGGAGCTTTCATGTTGTTCAGATTCAGTAAGTATTAACTCCTCAGTAGCAACATCTTCCTCATTTATTACATCAGTTTGTTTTTAAGTTTGAATGTCAATTAAGACATCAGTTGCCTCATCAATAGCAACCACATTTTCTTCATTGATCAACTTTTCAGTTTCATCATCAGCAGCAAGTTCTCCTCTCACCTACTCTTCATCATCATATCTCCATACAACATTCATCACTTCATCATTTACATCATAGTTTTGTTCTCCTTTATCAGATGAATCTGCCTCATAGTCAACATCCTCCATCCTCCTCTCTTCACTTTCCTCATCTTCATCATAGGCATTCAGAATGCATGTCAGCCCATCAACATTCTCAACATTATCATTTTCAAGCTCCACATTCACCATAGCATCAGTTGGCACATTAATATTCTTCCCCTGTTTTGGGGCAGCTGAGGTCTTCTCAACCTCTTGCTCCAGGGTTTGAATTCTCAACCTTGCTCGGACCAACTGATCTAGCAACATCTCATTCTCCAATGCTACCTCCTCATTTCTTTTCTTCAACTTTGCTTTCTCCAACATCAAATCCAAGTTCCTTTGAAATATATCTGTTTGAATATGTGGGGTTATAGGTGGTGAGGTAGAGCAAGGTTCAGGTTCAGATTGTTCTTGGTTTGTGGTTTGAGTTTGTATGTGGATAATTGTAAAGGTTGGTTCATTTAAAGGTTGGGATGTGATTTCAGGTGAAGTTTGGTGTGTGGTTTGGGGTGGTGTTTGAGTATGGGTTGGGCTTGGAATGAATGTATCAGTTTGGATTGGGCTATTGGTTGGTGGTGTTTGTGGTGTTGGGGATATGTGAGTTGATGTTTCAGGATGGCTTTGTGTTAAGCTTTGGGTTGGGGATTGAGTGGTTTGGTCTTGTGGTTGTGGTAATTCAGGTGGTGTTGGTATAGGTTGGTCAATTGGTAAAGGTTGGTGTGGTGGTGTTTGTGGTGGTGATGGTATTGGTTGGTTCTTTCCTTGAATAAGTACATCAACATCCATGGCTCCTCCATCCCCTCCTTTATTTCCATCATCATCATTACCTCCTTCATCGAAATTATCATCATCACCTTCTCCTCCATCATCCCCCTCGTCCTCCTCTGAGCTCACCTCAGGTACTAGCATAATATCCAAGTCACGGTTCAATAACCATGGCAAAATCTCAAACGAAATATTTGGATTAAATTAGTTGGCTTTTTCCAGATTTACAATTCGTTTAAATGTGTTGGGATTCTGCAGCACATGAGTAATGCCAATGGTGGGTAAATCATGTAACTCCCTATTGAAAATTATTTGCAGAAACCTGGGATATTGCAGAAATCTGTCAACTTTAGCCTTCTTCAGATTTCCTACCATTCCTTCAAAAATCATCTTGGAGAAATTGAATCGTAGATCATAAATGATAACAACAGTGGCGTTTTCCATGTCACAACTCATTAGAGTCCAAGATCCTTTCCTCGGGGCAAACCCCTGAATCACATGATGGATCAGAAATCTATATAGCATAGGGAACATGCCCTTTTGAAATTGCCCATCGTGCACTATCCCCTGATATCCCATTGTTTGTTCAAAAATTTTCAGCAGGTGATCAGTATTGAAGTTGATAGGATTGTGGTCGTCATCATGTAACTGGACGCATCTTCTGATTAATCGTTCACTTATCTGAATTTCGTGTCTTACCACTATAGCTTCAATCCTTCGACCATTTATATCATCACACAGTCTAGTTTAACGCCAGAAATCAAGTGAATGATTTCTATAAATGATTGGGCACTCGGTGAGGGCAAAACTGACATTTGATCTTGACAACCACGTTATCATCCTAGCCACCTCCTGATTGTCAGGTGTAATTTGCAACATGGCACACATGTTGTGCTTCGGTTCAAAGGGATATTTCGGTTGATTTTCTTCGTCTGCCATATCTGAAACATACAATCCAACATATTCAAAGTGAAATTAGTCATAAAGTTCGTTACATTAAGCAATTTCAAGTTATAAATTTAAAGTAGAAAGAGAGAAATATCATTAAGAACCTGATCTTCGACAAATTAATAACCTACACACAAAACAGAGTGTTAGCAAAACAAATACATAATCAAAGCCCGTAATCATCTAATCGTGGTCGGAAAACAAGTTATTATTGCTTACCGAGTCGGAATTAGTGGGCTGGTAGAGTTAGGGTTTGGATTTAATCAAATGCGATGAGTCGGTTAGTATTTTGTAAAGTAATCACTGGAAGGAGAGAGAGAGGGAAAATAATGTATAAAACGTCTCTCACTTTCTCTTATATACCTTTTGAAAAGTCAGTTTTAAATGATTTTCGTCATTTAGTGAGTTATTAGCTGTCAAACGGTAACATTATCCATTTGATATTTTAAACGTTTGAAAACATTCAACTCTAAGTATTAAATTTAGCAAACCTTTCCCGGAAATTTTCATTGTAAGTTTTGCAAAGTCTACTCGGTATATTCCACTTACTCAAAGCTTACTCGATTATTAATTGTGTATAAATTAGAAGTTAAAATAAAGAAAGCTTACTTGAAATACAAGATTGCTTCAGAACTAAATCACAAGAAACATTAATCAAGTATTACACATCAAGCATGCAACCTTACTAGGAATCAATTAAGATGCCCATATAATTTACATCTAATTTAACTACCTTGCTCAATTAAAACAGATAATCACAAACCTTACTCGGTCAATTACAATTCATAAGTAATCAGTCAAGTATACTTTGATGCAAAGTATGCCCGATAAAGAATGCAGTGTGCTAGAGATTTCATAGCACAAAGTGTACTCAGATAACTAGTGAAATTAACAAAGTATATTAAGGGGGGCATTTCAACATTCAAAGTGTACCCGGAATATATAGTGTGCCTGGAAAAACAAGGTTTGCCCGGAAACACTTGTAATTTCAAAGAAAGAAACATATTCACTCTAAAACACAAAGCTTACTCGGTGTACTAACGCTAAGTTCACAAAGCTTGCTTGGTATATAAATCAGCATATAAGATGCAAAGCTTGCCCAGAACAAGAAACCCTTGTTAAAGCTAGCTAAATCACATATTCATCTCAAGACTTAAAGCTTGCTGGGGAAATTAGTACTGTTAAGTGTACTCTACCCAGAAACTGTAAACACTTCAAAGCATGCCCAAAAATCATAAACTTAGTCCAAAGTGACTAAGCTTGCTCGAAAAGGTTATTTAATATCAAACCTTACCCGAAAATACTTAATACACAGTTTTGTGTTCGAGAAGGTTGGAAAACATCAAACCTTGCCCGAAAATACTTATTCAACCTTTTTGAGGTAAAATGCAACTCTTTAGACTTAAACCACTTGTTAGATTATATTTTTCATTAAAGAACATAGTTTAAGAGCAAATGGTGCATTTAGAGATCAAATTTCAGTCATATTTCTCTTCAAAACAATTTCTTCCTTTTTTCTGAAAATATCTCAAGAATGGGATCATATTAACTAAGTAGCTTTCTCAACACTTCATTCTCAACATTATTATGACAACATAGATTGGTTAACAGCAGGTCTAGACTTAGCATGAATTTCATCTCTTTGGTGATATGATAAAGGTTCAATTTAAGCATAATTCAGTAATGGTCAACACTGTGCTATGATGCCTCATATCTCTTCTCAAAGCTTATTTTGCTTTCCCAGATCACCCCAATTTGACTCCAACCTCCTTTATTTGGTCAAAATATGTTTTTGTATGACAGAACTTATTGGATCTTGTTGTATTTTTTCATTTTAAAACATATATAGAGGTTGAACGTTGGACTTACAGTTTAACTAACTGGCCTTTCATTCAAGATGAGACAGATTTTGTCAACATCTCTGTAGTTCTAGTTGTAACCCTCTTGTTTGATAAAATATTTAAAAACACTTATCAACTTTTGGTTGATTTATTCTTCCCCTTGTTTTTTGATATATTCTCAAATTTCTTAAGCATGTTCTATGTCATATTCAAAGATGTTTCATTTTTGGGTTGACCAAATAACAACAGGCTTGTGTATGACTGGGTAATCACTTTTCTGCTTATCATTTGGAGAGATGTATATTGAGACATGCAATGACAACTATGTATCTCCACATAAAGATTAGCATATTCATTATGTTTATATCACCTTGGATTTTACACATCATGGGAAAGCAACCATACATGTTAATGACTATACTAAGTATCCTTTCAGCCTAATAAATCAATATGATTGGCTAAGTAGTCAATGTACTATCATTTCCCATAAAAAATTCAGTTTAATATTCAGTCACCCCAATTTCTCTTATTTGGCAGGTTAATGGCTATCCTGTTTGACCACAAGTGGTCAATAGGACCAAACATACATGTGAATATATGTCCTTTCAAAGTCAGAGTTATTGACATAGTTTTAAATGAAGGAATAGGAAACAAGTTATAATTGCCCCAAATGCTTTCAGTTTTCTGGTTAATGGCTATCCTTTAAATCTATTCAAATTATAGGACCAAACTTACGCAAGTGTATGTCCTTCCAACTGGGCAAATGACATAATTTTCAGCAAGAATAACTATTTGAGACTTTTCATTAAAAAAATCTTTCTTTTAAGCTTCTATAAAGCTTGAACTGAATAGTCTTATCATATCTCTGCACCATTAACAACTTGCTCATGTTTTGACAAAAATAAAGTGATTATGCAAAATTCATTAGAAAATTCATTTTATCATTTAATTTTGACATAAAACTCATTTTGACATAAACAGTTGTAACACAATCAAATCTTAATCAAACATAACAATTATCAAGACAAGCAGACAATACTAACATTCAAGTTCTAGCCTATCTTAATGACATCAAATGATCAGATAATACACATAATCATGTAATTAAGCAGTGATGTCAGATAAACTTACACTAACAATTAATTCAAATCAAGAGCACTCATCATAACATCACATACACACATCAACTGATAAACATTCATACTCCAATTATATCAAACTTTTGCACCCATTAACAGGTAGAGCACATATCAATCAACATAACAGGTATCATATTCAAGCATATTCACACAACATTCAATTTGTGAGACCTTTACCTATATAATCAATTATCACATAAAAGCACACAACTAGAAAACATAATTAATCAGGCCTCATCAGAGTTGATCATTCCTAGGGCTTTCAGAAGAAAGTTGAACCTGGTTCTATCAAGTGGTTTGGTGAATAGGTCTGCCAAATTATCACTTGTATCAACTCTTTGCATTTCAATCAAACATTTTTCACTACAATCTCTTATGAAGTGATGTATGATTTCAATGTGCATAGTCTTGGAATGGTGAACTAGATTCTTAATAGTAAAATATGCAGCAGTATTATCAAGAAAAATAGGGGTATTCAGAAAATTCAAACCATAGTTCAGCATTTGGTTCTGAATCCAGAGAACTTGTGCATAGCAAGCAGATGCAGCAATGTATTTAACTTCGGCAGTTGAGATTGAGACAGTAGTCTGCTTCTTGCATTGCCATGACACTAGCCTGTCACCCAAAAATTGACATCCACCTGAGGTTAACTTTCTGCTCATGTTGCAGCCATCATAATCACTGTCTATATAGGCAATCATATCAAAGGATTCGCTTTTTGGATACCAAATTCCTAAGTCTGGTCTTCCCTTCAAATATCGAAAAATTCTCATCACAGCATTCATATGGGAGACTTTTGGATTTGATTGGAATCTTGCACAGACACATACAACATACATAATGTCAGGTCTTGTAGCAGTAAGGTACATCAGGGACCCAATTTTGGCTCTATATTCATGTTGATCTACAGGCTCCCCCTTTTCATCAGCAATCATCTTTTCTTTTGTATCCATTTTGTTTAAGCTGTATTGAATTCATGACATTTGAACTTATTCAAAATGTCCTGCACATATTTAGTTTGGTAAATGAAAATCCCTTAAGCTTTCTGTTGAACTTGCAATCCAAGAAAGAAGTTCATTTCTCCCATAGAACTCATGCTGTATTTGGATTTCATTACCCCTTCAAACTCCATACACATTTGTTCATTTGTTGAACCAAAGATGATATCATCCACATAAACTTGTAACAGCAGCAAGTTTGATCCCTTTCTTTTGTAGAAGAGAGTATTGTCAATGGCTCCCCTTTGAAAACCATTTTCAAAAAGATGATTTGACATCTCATCATACCAATCTCTAGGAGCTTGATGCAATCCATATAGGGCTTTATTTAACTTATACACCCTGTTTGGTTACACTGGATCCTCAAAACCTGGAGGTTGAGCAGCATACACCTCTTCATCAATCTTGCCATTTAGGAATGCAGACTTTACATCAAGCTGGAAGACCTTAATGTTCTTTAAGGCAGCATATGAAAGAAAAATCCTGATAGCCTCAAGTCTTGCAATAGGTGCAAAGAATTCCTCAAAGTCTATCCCTTCCTCTTGAAGGCATCCCAGTGCCACAAGCCTAGCTTTATTCTTAATCACCAAACCCCTCTCACCCCTTTTGTTTCTAAAAACCCATTTTGTGCGAATTGCAGACCTATTTCTTGGCCTATCAACAAGATCCCAAACATGTAGTTCTCTGAACTGTGCCAATTCCTCCTGCATTACTTCCACCCAACTATTGTCCTTTAGTGCTTGAACAATGTTCTTTGGTTCTATTTGGGATAGAAAGCAGGAGTACAAACAGATATTTGCAATTTCAGAATTGCTTCTTGTGACTCTTTCATGTATATTTACAATGATGTTTTCAGAGGGATGATTATTTTCAACATAGGGAGCTTGTATTATCATATCAGCAGACACAGTTGTGTCAAGATTTGATTCATTGAGTTTTGGTTCATCAATGATTAATTCAGTCTCTACATCATGAAACTCTGATGCTTCGTCATTGTTCTGTCTTGAATTGGATGCACCATTGTTGTTCATATTCAATCTTTCAAGCAGATCTTGAAATCTAGCTGTTGTTACAGCTTCTTCTTCATTTGTTTTGTTGCTTTGGTTTCCCTCATTCTGAACTTGATCATTATTCACTACTATATTGTCTTGATTGAAATCTACATGATCTTGTTCTGGACTTTGATTGTTCTCTTGATTATTGTCTTGAACTTGTTCAACAATATCACTTGAGGGATCCTTTACAGAGGTATACTCCTTCTCTTTACTAGCAACCTTCTTCCACAACTCTTCTAAGTCCAATGGTTTCTTCTTTTTCTCTTCAATCACAATGGTCTTATAGTATGAGTCATCAATGTCTTCAGGATAAATCTTGAAAAACCTTATCAATTTCTCTTGATCAAACAACCATGCTGCACCATCAACTGTGTTGAACTAATTCTCATTAAAGATTATGTCAGATGATTCAATAACACTCAAATGGTCTTTCACATATACTCTGTATGCTTTTGAGTGTGTAGAATATCCAACAAAGAAAAAGTCTAAGGATTTTGTTTGAAACTTGTTCAAATAATACCTTGTGTTCAGAAGAAAACATTTGCATCCAAAGGGCTTGAAAAACTTGATATAAGGCTTTCTATTAAAGAATATTTCATATGGTGTCTTGTTATGCCTTTTGTTGACAAGTATCCTATTCTGAACATAGCAGGCAGTATTTATGGCTTCAGCCCAAAATGTAACTGGTAGATTAGCATCCGCTAACATGGTTCTTGCAGCTACAATAAGTGTTCTATTTCTTCTTTCCGCAACACCATTTTGTTCAGGAGTTCTAGGAGCTGAGAATTGTTGAAGTATTCCCTTTCCAGCACAAAATTCTTCCATGACTCCATTTTTGAACTCTGTACCATTGTCACTTCTCATCATTTTAACCTTCTTACTCAGTCTATTCTCAATCATTGTCACACATCCCTTAATAAACTCTGCAATCTCATCCTTTGTACTTAGGAAATAAACCCAAGTATATCTTGAATAATCATCAATGATCACAAGACAATATCTTTTCTTCCCTATACTTGGCAAACTCATAGGACCAAAGAGATCCATGTGAAGTAATTCAAGTACTTGATCAATTGAATTGATGAGCTTTGTATTATGAGTGGATTTGTGCTGCTTGCCTTTCTGGCATGAACAACAATGATCTTCTAGTTTGAACTCTCTTTTAGGTAGGCCAATTACATGCTCACCTTTGACAAGTCTGTTCATGTTCTTCAGATTCACATGACACAATTTCCTATGCCACAATTTTGACTCATTTTCAGTGGCTTTGGAAACAAAAGATGCACCTCCCCTTGAAACAGCTTCTTTCATTTTAAGCTCATATAGGTTGCCATATCTTGGGGCCATCATCATAATCATTTCAGGTGGGATTACAAATTCATGTTTTATAATGAAGCAGTGTGAATCATCAAAACCAACTTTGTACCCCTTATCACACATTTGTGATATGCTTAGCAGATTATACTGTAGACCTTTAACATGAAACACATTATCAAATGAGACCTTTCCATTTGTTAAAATTCCTTTCCTAACTATCTTTCCACCATTTTCATCACTCCAAAAGCTACAGGACATTCATAATTTTTTTCATAATTAACAAGTGACCTCCTGTCATAAGTCATATGCCTAGAACATCCACTATCCATGTACCCTATGTCATTCAGTGGAGTGGATTGTTCCTGCACAAAAGAAAGAATTTGATTAGTTGAGTGATGAAGTGCAAGCTGTCTCAGCTTGCAACTCATCAATTTGAATTTCAGTGGCAGCCTGGGAAGTGAGTGTTGTTGGTTCTAGATCTTCATGAGTGACTTCAATATTGTTTGAGTTATCAGTTTTATATCCACACTCTCTTGAAATTTTAACAAATGAGGTTGAGCTCTGGCATTTATCTTGTGCAGTGTCATACTCTTGTACCACATAGTCTTTCTTTTCTAAGTAATCTCTTACATCAGCAACTTCATCCACCTTAGACTCAACCTAAGGCTTCCAAAGGAATCCTTCAGGTTCATAACCATGTTTCATTAGAAACTTCTCATCACCAGTAAGTTCAGTTGGTTTCTTTCTAGGAAAGATACCTCTGACTCTTGTCTTCTCACTGTTTGGTGATCCTTGAGAGCTATCAGATTTGACTGATTGTGTATCTCTTTTAGGAATGATTCTCAAGGGCTGAAAGTTCTTTTTGACAACTTTCTCATGCTTCTTAGGAGATATGCTCCTTTTAGCTTGCTCATCCACATGCTTCTTGATCTTTTCATCAGTCTTCTTCTCTCTTTTGGTCTCTACTGATGGTTTCAAACATTCTTCATTTAATGTCTCTTTCTCACAAACCTTTCCCTTTCCTAGATATGCATCATACTTTTGCTTGTACAAAACAAAGTCTTTTCCATACTTTGTCTTATATGGGACATGAAAAGGCTTGAAGTTGAGTCTCTCATTACAAAAATCTGTGTTATGGCCATACTCATCACATTTCTTGCACCAAACTTTTCCCTTGTATTTTTCATGATCACTTCCTTTTCTGAACCTTTCACTTGGTCTAGGTTCTTTGACGGTCTTCTGATATTTTAGACTTTCAAAATTAATTGAGAAAGGAACAAATTCCTCAATCTTGATGTCTTGTCTTCCAATCTTGCTTTTTACAAACACAATTTTCTTCATGTTTAATGGTTATTCATCTTGAATTTCTCAATGTCTTGACTGCCTCTTTTCATATTCTTCCATTGTTTCCACTTCTACAATGTCAAACACCTCATGACTAGAGAAAACAATGTAAACTGGAATAAAATTATGAACATTAACTTCTTCATTGTCTCTTTTCTTTTTGTTTTTACTTATCCTCTTCAATACATCATTGTTTGGTGGCTTGACTGCATTGTAGCTTACCTTCTTTCTCTAACATATATCAAAGGATACATGTTCTCTTCTAAGTCTTTCATTCATTTTCTTCATCTTTGGTGTCACTGGTGAAAGTTGTGACAACTTATCAATTGAATCAGGTTTCTTGTATCTTCTTCCTCTTTCAGCAGCTTTAATTTCTTCATCAGTGATTTGATCACTCAAATCACTTAAATCATCTTGATTCAGATCAACAGAATCAAAGTCATCTTCAGAGACTTAAACTCCAATAGACTTGTCTTCTTTCACTTGTCCCTTTACCACAAATTCACCTTTCACATTCACTTCAAAATTTTTATACAAACCAACAAACTCTTCTTTGTCTTGAAAGACATCTCTGAAATGTTGTAGATATGCATCTCTTTTCTCTTTATCAACTTTTGGCATAAAGTTGTTGTTGAATGGTGGTGGTACTGCCTTGTATTTGTCTTCCTCATTTACTTGTTTTAGAATGCCACAGATGTTTCCTGTGGAGACCATGTTCTTCAAGAATTCATTTTCAACTTGCAGTTTTGTGTTCTGCACCTTTTCTTCAACAATCATTTTCTTCAACCCATCTATCTCAGTGGTAAACCTTTTCTTCAACCCATATAACTGCTTACACAGTCATCTTCTAAACTTTTCATCCTTTCTTCACTAATCAGCTCACTAGCCTCATACCCATTGATTATACTTTGTTTCCTAAAACACTCACTTTCCAGCTCGCCTAATTTTACTTTGTTTCCTGAGATGATGATCCAGCTTCTTTCTCAATCAAGGCCATAAATGTCACATTTTCTCTCTTGATATCATCTGCAATATCTTCTTCATGATTGCTCCAGTCAAAATTACCCTCATGCTGTGTAGTTACAGCCACATTTCCTTGATTTATGGGTTGGTTTTGGTTGATTGGGGCTGAGTTGTTGTTTGGAATAGCTTGATGGTTTTGATTGTTGTTTCTTTGAAAACCTTGGTTATGTGGCATAACTTGATGATGATTGTTCATTTGAGGCTGGAAGTTGTTGAAGTTGGGATTATAGTTGTTGAAGTTGTTGTTGTTGTTAGGATTGTTGGTTCTCTGCTGGTTCTGTTGATATTGATGCTGCTGATTTCTTGGCTGGTTTTGGAATTGGTTCATCTGAAAGTTTCTTGGAAAGTTGCATTCTCTGGCAAAATGACCAGGCTGTTGAAGGCTATAGCAAATGGCTTTTGACTTATCGAAACCAATTCTTTCATTAGGCCCTGACTGCTTGTCATTTCAAATCCATGTCCTCCAAATCATCAGCATCTATCTGCTCAAGGTCATCCTGGATGACACTAGTATGAATCAGATTCTTTGCTACAAAAGCATTGTATGATTCTGTAAACATGGAGAGCAAAGCCTGTGTTTCACTTCCTTGTCCACTTGCACCACCAGTGTAAGGTAACTGTCCACTTGCCATAGAGGCAGAATCAGTATCATCAATCAATTGGACATTGAACATTTGCTGATTACCATGATGACTTGTACTACCACAAACAAAAGATTTTGGTGTGTCAACACCATGCTCAACTGGTTCTTCTATTATCGGTATCTGTTGTTGGTTTTTGGTTGACAAGTTGCCCATAGGTGCAATGAGAGCATTAGTGACCTGGAAACAAGGCTTCTCTTCTATGATCATTCATTTTCAATCATGTCTATTACTGCTGCCTGAAGGAAGCACACTACATCTTCCACTTTCAAATCATTGAAATTGGTCTTTTGAAGGATGAATTTGCAGGCAGTGTACAATTCCTTAGGCATTGAGTTGAGCAGCTTGGTATTCAAGTCATAATCAGTCATGACACAGTCATTTGTTCTTAACTCATTCACAGTTGCTAGACATATTTCTAGAATTGACTTCAACCTCTCTCCATCCTTATACTTAAACCATTCCAACTATTGTTTGAGCCTTTGCTTTTTGATATTCTTCAATTCAGTGTTTCCCTCAAATATTGGTCAATATTTCCCAATTCAGTGTTTCCCTTCAATTCAAGGATTGCATCATACATAGCCTATGCGGTGGCATGATGTGCAACCTTGGTCAATATTTCCCAAGACAGTCCCAGCTTTATCATAGCTAAGGCTCTGTCATCCACCTTCTTCAATCTTTCACGCACAACTGCAGTTGCACCTGTAATTGCACCCTTAGTAGTGTCTTGTGGCCCAAACTTAACTGAGTTCCACATATCCACATCATTATAAGAAACAGCTGCTTCAAATAAGACCTTCCATTTTATAAAGTTTTCCTGTCCATACAGTCTAGGAATCTTATTAGTAGACACTTCTTGTTCTTCGTAACTAGACATTTTGAAAATCAAAATCAGTTAATTCGAAAAACAGACTTTAAAAGCAATCAGATCTGATAACCGGTGTTTCAGATCTGATGAATCTGGTGCGATTAGAACAAGATTTGGAAACAAAATTCAAACTTTAAGTGAAATAAGGAAAATAAAACACCGGAAAGTTGTAGATCTGGGCATAAATGAAGAAAACATAGCAGCTGACGTAACTTTTCAATGGAACAGTGATTTTCTTACGTCATTGTTCTTCTTCAATCAGCAACAAATTTCTTACTAAAATAGCATCAACAAGCTCTGATCCCACTTGTCAGGTCCCCGATTTCAGGTAGATCTTACACAAATCAAGTCATAACTCACACAAATAAATGTGTTGACAAGGGAGTTAATGGCGGGTTACTATATTTAGAAAGAAAACTGATTGTTAAAGGCGGAATCAATAACAAACGATGTGGTTGCTAAACGATTAATCAAAGGTAACTAGCACACAAGATTCACTCAAAATATTTTCCTTCATATAATATAAATCATACAAATGACAATCGATTTAGGGTTTCTTGATTGGAAAGTTATATCCGTACAATTCTTAGAACAGCCGTCACTTTCAAGAAATATTCTTTCTTATCTGAAAAGTGTAAAGGCTCAATCCGTCGGAGGTGAGCCCTAAAATATTCTATTTATAGGCCTGCCATCCTAAGACAGCTGTCATTCCTTCTAGAAACCCTAAATACTAAAACATATTCAAATTACATATTCAAAAATATTCTAAGTGTAAAACAAGTCTTCCGGGTAGGCCTTGTAGCAGTATTGACTTTTCCGAGTAGACTGCATGCTCTGTCTTCCTTTAGTACTTGGTAAAATAGAGGTGTGCCCGGGAACAATTTCCGGGTAGACTTTTCGTAAACAGTATTTCACCAACTGAAATGCTCACCGGGTAGACTTCAATCTTCTTGACTTTATTAGACTTTTCCCGACAAACTCTTACGAGCAACCTTGTTCTTCAATGGTCCCTTCAACTCATTGCTAAAGAGCTTATAAGAAAAGTGTGCCCGGTAGCACTTGTACCCTTCTTGAGTTGAACCCTGCCCAATGTTACTTAAGATATTCCTTTGCTCATCAAGCATACTTTGACCACTTGTATTATTAATGAATACCTTGCCCGATCTTCCAATCACTTGGCTTCATGAGCTTGGTTAGCCAAGAGCCTACTCTGAAGTAAACTTTACTCGGCTATGAAGAACAAACTTGCTAGATAAAGTGATCCTTGCCCGGGTATGTACCCAATTGGTGAACCATGCTCGGTTATACACTAATTTGCGAACCCTGCCCGGATATCCACTAAAGAAGAATTCTAGAAGATAACCTTGCCCGATGGACAAAATATCATGCACGGCTAAGTAAAACTTTGCTTGGAAGTCTAAGGTGTGGCTGGTTCCATACTTAGCGAATTTAGAGGAGGTTGAGAAGATTCCAATCTTCCATATACTTTTCTTAGGTCAAATCTTTGACTCAACATATTATTTATAATATTACATTTTCTTCTAACTGGATGTTGTTAGTGTTGTACTTTCTGCACATTAAGTTGTACATATTGTTTGTGTGTGTCTCCGGTGCACGTGTCCTTACCTTCTCTTTATTTTCTACGTGGCCATCTTCATATGAAAACTGGTATAACACATATTATTCATCATTTCACTTTTGTCGTCCAGGGTTATAAGTCAACATCATCATATGTCTTATACTTCTATCTCTTTCCTTCATTCTCATCATCGTTGCCCTATCGATGATTGGAGTTTGGAAACCTACACTGCATAACAACACCGCCATAGCAACACCTTCACCGAACTCCGCACAGTGAAGTCACGTGAGTCTGAAGAACATCGCTTTGTTTTCATGGCAATTTCTTCCTCAAATAAATCAACAACGGTTCAACTTAGATTTGTCTGGTAATACATCTGAATTCATATCGATCCATCGATTGATTACTTGATTAGTTTAATTGATTATGTGGGCTAACATCTGGGAAACGTAGGCGGCTGTGGCGTGGTGTTACGATGGTCCTTTGGCTGGATTTACCGTTGCCGGATTTTATTTGGGAACCGTAGGGCCGTCTGTGGCAGCCCGGGTTCCATCTGGAAACTATAGACGAGGCCGCATGCCGTTATTGGTTCCGATTCGGAACCATTGGTGGCGGTGGAGTGGTTATGGTGATTGTGTGTAGTGAAACATGATCCAACCTACTTTCGCCGACAGCTATACAACCGTCTATGGCAGGCTGACAGCGGTGGATCGTGATGGTGAGTCGGCTTCGAACCTGCGACTTTGGGTCGGTTCGATTGATAGAGACTATATTGATCAGAAAAGACTTTTGGGTTTTGATTATTAGGTGAAAAAGAGAAGTTCAGAACAATATTTAGATGATTCATATCTTGTCATCAATATGTTGATAGCCTATTGTATATAAATATAAGTACATGTGTATATGTGTGTGTATGACATAATTATGTGAATATAATATGCCGGTTGATCACATGGGTTATTAGATGTAAATGAAAAATTGCTTTAAATTGAATCAAACTTGTACACAAATCACAATCCTTATCTTTTTTTATATTTATATCTACATTTTATCTTCGATTAATTTTAATGTGTTATTGTTTCTTGATTTTGTGAATAAAAGATTGGCCTTATTAGAGATTGCTTCATTTTCTTGAATTATATGTGTTCTGCAGTTATATTTGTAGATGTATAATAATTTGTATTCAGAATGTGGTGTGATTTCATGAATGTGCATGTAATGGTGGTGATGATGATTTTTATATTCTATAGCTTAAATGGATAAAAGAAATTGGACAATTGGCGTTGGAAGAATGGAAGTTCATCTAAAATTCGAATGGAAGTTCATCTAAAATTCAGAGTCAGATTCCATGCAAGGTAAGAGTTTCCAGAATTGATTTTCAACATGGCATCAAAAAGGGTCTTTGTCGACTTTTTCCATCATTGATTTGTGAAGGTAAACAAAAAAGTAATAAGCCATATGAATTCTTCTCGGACTTTAAATTTGAAGTCAGTTGAGTTTACTTTTGTAAAATAGCTGGATACGTATTTCTTTGTACAATATAAGCATTGTATGCAATTAGAACATGTTGGAGATCTAAAACAAAAAAAAGTTTTTATAGATTGTGAAACTGGAATAAGGAAATATACAAGGATTGACTTTTTAAATTCAAAACAATCTTATGTTTCAAGTAGCGACACGATCGACTGTGACACTACCGACCGCATCAACATCGGCCATCGCCATTCCCATTGCCACCGAAATTTAGCAAACCAAAATCCAACATATCTGAAAACATGGTGGCGACTGGCGAATGATGGAAATTTAGTGCAAAAGCAACCGCATATGCATGCTACTGTTATGCTAAAAGCATCTTGAGTACTCGCCGATCGTGCCACTTTGTGTAAGTTTTACATTTTCTACGGACCTAAATATTGTTTACATATTTTTTTCTATATATAAACTTTTGCTATTGATATATACACAAGATTGTATCACATTTTGTTGTGGGAGATGAAAATTACCTGATAACATGGATCAATCAACGCACTTTTGAAAGTTAAAAATGATGTTGGAGCAAGTTAAGGTGTCTCAAGATTACAAGGGAACTTCAACTACTAATCGACATTAAATTATGGGAGCCAATACAAGTAAATAAGTGATGAATAACTTTGTTTGTGTAAATATTTTTCCATAAATTGTTCACTAATGTATTAGTCTTTGTAACTATTGTAAATGTGTGACATTCGTGTAAGTTGGCGTAGCGTCATGTGAAACATAAATTATGCAAGCCAAACATGTGTAACTACTTAGTAACTATTTTTCTTAATGGTTGTCTAAAATCACGCCGCAATGCGGCACGTCTACCAACTAGTATTTTTATAATATTAACTTAATAATGGTTATCGAGTCTTCATAATCAACCTTGTACTTTACTTAGCGTATCCATATTTCTCTTTGTTCTTTCTTAGGCTTTAACGTTCACATGTGATTTCCCGCATTCTTAAATCTAAATCCCTTTTGTTCATCTATTGAGGTGAGTACCACATTCCCCATATTTTACTCGTTTTCCACACTTTGGGGACATATGCGTAAACATATTTTTCTTATATATACTTACACTCAAACTGCAACTATTGTCTTATGTGCTAACGAATTTTATACCATACTTGTTATGTGCTTGTGCTCATTGTGAACCGCATTCGAAGAGGTCCAACATAATCTCAGAATAGTATGATCATACGCCAGTTATTATAGCCATCGTGCTTCTCGACATCTCATTTATCTTTGCTCATTGGTTAATTTGTTATATTCGTATGACTTGTTGCACTACTTATTTTGATATATTATATGTACGCTAAACTGGTGTGTTTCCCACTCAACCTTGTGTTGACAAATCTACTTTATTTTCAACGCATATGCAGATCATCGTGTGATGTAATATAGTTCAGGTTTGGAAGATCACTTACAGAATAAAGATAGAGAATTTAAATGAGACAATTGTTTTATGGTTTTTATTTTTTTGATGCACTATTGGTTTTGTTTGGATATTGTAACGAATATTTGTTTTATTTGAAATTTATTAAATAGATATTGAAATTTACAATGTTGCATGATAGTAACCTTTAGAGTTGTGGCACGCTAATTATTTTGTTGGAATAATAAAAAAAAATTGGGTAGTTGTACTAAAATA
Source organism: Bidens hawaiensis (assembly GCF_021521415.1). Taxonomy (NCBI): domain Eukaryota; kingdom Viridiplantae; phylum Streptophyta; class Magnoliopsida; order Asterales; family Asteraceae; genus Bidens; species Bidens hawaiensis. Next base: position 87,112 of record NW_027496639.1, read on the forward strand.
TCTAGTTAGTTAGTCGGAAACCCCAACTACCCAAATTTTTGTTAGGAAAATGAGTGTTCCACATCTCTCAAGGTTACTATCATGCAACCTTGAGATCTGTGGAACGCTAATTATATTATTATTTTCCTATATATACTTATACTCAAACTGTAACTATCCGTTTCTTAACTTGTTTTCGTATTTTGTTGGAATAATCAACGTGGTGATTCGCAAAGAACTCCAACTACCCAAATTTTATTTCGATGCTTCGTTATTTAGTTGGGACAGTTAAAATTTCATGGAAAGCTCATGGGCCGTCCAACTTCATTGCATTGATAATTCGTTAATTGGTTGGGAAAGTTAAAATGCCATGTAACGATCATTTGCCCTCCAACCCACCTATTTTTATTCGTTATTTAGTTGGTACAGTTAAAACGTCATGGGTCGTCCAACTACCTTGATTTTATTTGTTAATTTTGTTGGGCCATTAAAATTGCAATGGAAAGCTCATGAGAGGCCAACATCCGCAAATGCATTTCGTTAGTTATTATGAAACTAACTTAACCAACAAAGAAACTTAATACTTTTTAACTAACCCCGTCTCCTCATTCTAGTTATCTCACATTAACCTCATTAGTTGCATCAACTCATGAATATATACACATATGATCCCTCAACTCATAAATTTTTACTCTTATTTTTCTGTAGAATGTCGTCACTCAGAAACCACCGTCGTCACCAACGTTCATCTGGTTCACGTGATCGCCGCTTGGCTGCTAGGATCACAAAATAATTCGCTACTGCAATGCCCACGATAGTCACACAGATGCAAAGCCTTAATTACAATGGTTCAGCCTCCTCGACCGCACCAAATAACCATGATATTCGTAACTTTTTGAGCACCAAACCTCCATCCTTCCGTGGTGAGGAAAATGCCACCGTTTTGCTTCAATGGTTCGAGGAAACGGAAAACATCTTCATCCACAGCGAATTTCCAGATGCCAAACGAACCAAGTTCGCCTTGAGCTACTTCGAGAGTCGAGCTGTCATCTGGTGGAATTCCCTGAGGAACGACCAAGAGTCTAACTTGGTCGTATCTATGCCTTGGGAGGAACTTATGGAGGAGATGAAGAAGGAATTTTGCCTGAAACACGAACTGAAGAGATTGGAGGCTAAATTCTGGGAGCTTAAAGAGATTAGTGGGGATAACTTCACCTACTCGAACCGGTTTCGTGAGCTTAGCCGTATTGTGCCCCACTTGGTAACCCCCGAGACTCACGGTATCCAGAAGTGCATTCGTGGTCTTCCGATCAACTTCGGTGATGCCGTGATAAGTCGTGATAGACCTAGCTGCCTCTCTCATCGATAGGCATGTTCGGGATGGAACCTTGTCTCCCAAGGATTCCAAGCCTACTCCCGACAAGGCTCAGACCGACTCCTCTACTTATGCCAAAGCTGAGACTAAGCCTTCCTACAACAGTAACCGCTTCAACAAGAACAACAAAAAACGTAAGCCCAACCACCAAAACTACTCCATCAACCAACCCAACAACCAAGCCCCTAATGACACTAATGCCCCGAACAAGAAACTTATTTTGGTCCTCATCCCCTTTGTGCCAAGCGTAACTGTCATCATCCTGCCAAATCCCGTTGCTGTTTGTGCACTCAAACGGATAATTATTTGTGCAAAAACAAACTTTTAAGGTTTAAAACGCGTAAACCGGTAAAGTTCGCTTAAGCGAGCTGACTGGTGTGTAAAAACCCTAAAAATGTACTATTTTTATATAACTGAGTTAAACAAGTAAAAATAAATCATCCGAAAATAATTCGGATGATTTGGGTAATTTAAAAACGATTTAACAGTTTCCGGTACGCTAAAAACGGAAACGGGTCCCGCGGCCAATCGGGACGTCTAAACCAAGCTCAAATTTCACAACTTAACTAAATTGTCAGTCAACAACTATTTTCGGGTCGTGTGTGACCAAACTCATTTTTGGAACGTAAAAACGGATAACCGTGCTAGGCACGCAAAACGAGAAAAACGACTAATAGTAATTGTGACCATGGAACTCTAAACGATATCACAATCTGAGTCCGGAAAAGTGTTCTGGGTTAACATTGCCCCCGGAACGGGTACAGTACTGGGTTAACTGTGTCCCCAGATGCACCGATTGACACGGCTAAAGATTATATATTATTAATAAGTGTATAGTAACGATCGTAGGGATCATATTACAGATTGGACGTGTTAACTGATAATGATTGTTGTTACCTGCTTGCATGTGCTAAGGTGAGTTTCACGAGCCCCTTTTTCTGAATTGTTTTTAAATAGTTTCCCGGGGCGGAAGCATGTTATTATTGAAATGTTTAAGTACATACTGGACGCATGGATTTGCGTGGAATTACATATATTTTATTGTACGGGAATCGTACGGAAATGAACTAAGATGGTAATTGTCTGAGTTGCTAACTTTCTGACGCATGGATTTGCGTGTATTTATATATATTTGATTGTACGGGAATCGTACGGAATGGGTACAGTACTGGGTTAACAGTGTCCCAGATGTCCCTAGAAGTGTTACTGGGTTAACAGCGTCCCCAGATGTCCCTAGAAGTGTTTCTGGGTTAACATTGCCTCCAGAATGAGTACTGTACTAGGTTAACATTGTCCCAAGTATTGGGTTAGCAGAGGTTTCACTTGTGGGCTCAGCATAATTACATCGATAATATTATATTTTGATATTGATATATCATGGTTTACTCGAATTGTGAAACTCACCAACTATTCGTAGTTGACCCGTTTTCTCACATGCTTTTCAGGTACAACTAAGATGAAGTGATTGCTTACGTGCTAAGTGCTTGATGTGTGTAAGATTTGCGTGCAGGATGTTAGGATACATTCTAATAAATAGAATTATGTATCGTATTGTATGATGTGTGTATCACCTAGACGGTAATGAAATACGAGATAATGTAATTTGGAGTATATTAATGTATTCAGTTTTCTTTATAAACAATGTGGTTGATATCAGAGGTGTCTGTTGCATCCCGGTTACGTTTCCGCTGCGGTTGCGGGGTGTTACAGAAGTTGGTAACAGAGCCATTGGTTATAAAGAATTAGGATGTCTTTAAAAGATACCTAAAATATAACCAGTAGCTCAAGTATTATAGGATCTGAATATCAACTAATAATTTATAGTGACGAGGTCGGGATGAACTTGGATGGACAAGTGAGTTATTATGGTCCGGAACATAATAACAGACTTGTCCGCACGAGGGAATTCAGGGGAAGTCACGGGGTACATTAATAGGTAAAAATGGCAACATATGTGTAAAGTATATAATATTATTTATGCGTGCTAATGTGTGTATATATATATATGTACATATCTTGTGGGTACATGTATCGAGAAATTGGACCCGGATAAGGAACCGGGGGATGAAATGATAAAAAGTACCGAGGATGCTGAAATTTCTAGAGCATCGGTTGAAGATAAGTCTGACTTATCGGGTCATAGTTATGATAGTACCAAGCTAGATCTCCCGTTTGACATTAACCAGAAATATTTAGTAACCGTCACTCCCAACCAAAATTGATAAATCCCTTACCCTACCAACACCGGTACCGTATATCCTAATAACCCCCTATGTTCACCCGAACCGCCGACCTTCACGTACGGATGGACCTGTACCTGAACCCATTTTTATTCCATTAAGGTAAATAAATAAATAAAATAAATAATAATAACAATAAATTTGATAATAAATGAGCAGATAAAAAACAATATATAGAAATATATATATGTATTTCTCACTCTCAAACATATGAGACATACCCCCTCTAGATCGAAAATTACCGAATTTAGCAAACCTAGAACGACTGAGGACATTGACTGAACAAGTGATAGAGTATCCCATAATAGTAATTGATAATATTTGAAGGCAACCCATGTTGCGCGATTACCTTGAACCTTGCAACTCCCTATGTTATCCTCACATCCGTTAGATGCCTATATCCGTGTATACTCGAATAGAATGATTACCCATACACAAAGAGGTGTTGGAATCATTATAGCATAGTTGGTTGTTCGTTCGTAGGTGGTATACCGTGTATGCCGGATATACAAATGGACACGGATATTATAACTCCGTGGTACGTAATCGTTTGGTGCTCACGGTGAGCATGTACCGGTTATGCTGATATACAGAAGGATATTGAAATCAATCATATTGAACATTAATCTTTGTTGAGAAAGATCTATATGTCAGTTGGTGACAAGGGTTATGAAACATATTTAAACGTTAACCGACGTCAGGTTAAGTCCATATGTTATTATATTTGTGGGACATATATACTAGATACTGGTATGTGTAATATGTATGATAATACTTGGTGTGTATGTATACCTGCTGTTATGATTGAGCTGGTAACGAATTATACGGTGAGATTAGTATTGATTACTGCGTACGGGATGGTACGGCAGAATGACATAAAAAGAGTAACTCCAATGATGGAGAGTGATATGATTCAGTTGATTGCTCAAAGATAGCAGATGATGATACCAAATGTAGTATCACAGATCACTGCTAGTGTGATGCAAATGTGATCGCAGAATTATAGATCGAGCAATCACATGATTATGAATATTTCAATTCTTAGTGTTATTACTAAGAGTAATAATGTCCCACCGAATACTAATATGACGACAAGTGTTAGTTATAAACTAAACATGAATAGTAGTCGTAATGAATTAGATCCGGTATGAAGGATACGTTTGTTGGTTGTGTTAAGGAAATTATTAATAGTTTTCTGATGGTAAAGGGAGGAATGGATTAGCGAGTGGATAGAAAAGATCGAAATGGTTAAGGATATTGGTAAGAGTCTAGAACATTGTGTAGTGAAATATGCTACAGGTATGTTGGTAGATTATGTTGTATCGTGATGGAACACGATGGTACAAAATTATAGTTAGAAAATTATTACTCAAATGATATGGTCAGAATTTAAAATTCTTGTGCTAGAGCACTTTTATTCGAGTAATTAAGTTCAGAGTTGGAAACTGAGCTATGGAAGGTAGAAATGTTGTGTGCTGATCACTTAGAACACGCTAATCGTTTGAAGGAATTGTCATGTCTGGTAACATGGCTAATTACTCCTGAAACTAAGCGAAGTGAGCGCTATATTGAGGACTAACTCCATCGATAAGGAGCATAGTCAATCCTGTAAAATATACAACCTTTGGAAGGGTTGTGTCAAAAGCCAGCATCAATATATTTAACTCTATGGGAAGCGGACCGGAAAGACGTTAGGTGAGACGTCGAGTGTTAAAGAAGAGAAATGATAAAGGTATAGTGCAAGATAGGCTTTTGAATAAGTAGGTATGTCCTACAACCCAGAATTATACTAAGACTAGTTCTGGAGTGAAAACATGAACCGCATGAGGGGTCCTTCCCTAAATGTGGAAAATATGGTTATCGGCAGGAAGAAGAAGGTCGAGTGATAGTAGGCCACAGGTGTGGTAATGATGGACGTAAGAATAATTGTAGAACCAATTGAAGCCATGTGAACCGGCAACCCCAACCCATTCGTGTACAACCACTCCGAACCCAACAGCTTCAATAACAACCCATCCAAAGAAATCAAATTATGCCAAACAGTTGTACTTGCTATGAATGTGGCAGTACAGAACGTTTCAAGAGAAATTGCCCAAAGTAGAACCAATGTGTCGTTGGAAGACGAACCTCATGACAAGCATCAACCTCTGATCAAGCAAGGATCCGTGCCTTTGTGAGTAATTCGAATAAAGCACGTCATGAACCAAAGGTGGTATTAAGTACGTTGTAGTTTTAAATCAATAGGCTCTAGTGATATTTTTAACGTCGTCGATAGAAGTTAGCTCCTGTTAATCTCCTATCATTTGGAAAGATACCGATTAGTGAAACTATAGAACCCTATACTGTAGAATCGCTAACGGTAAATCCCTAATGGTTAACTAAATTGTTCGGAATTGTCCTATTATTCTGAACGATTAACCTTTCCTTATTGACCTACGACCAGTAAAGTTAAGAAGTTTTGACGTAACAGTTAACATGGATTGGCTAATTCAACATGAAGCTGAAATCAAATATGAAAAGAAGATGATTAGAAGCTCTCTTTCGGGCGGTAAAGCGATTAGATACAGAGAAAAGTGTACGGTGTTATGTTACCACTCTAATCTCATCTTGAGATGTTATAATATTTACGACAAGAAGACGTGGTGTATTTAACAAACGTGATTGCCAAAGTATTTAAAAGAAAACATATAGAAGATATCCCGATGGTACGCGAATTTCCACAAGTTTTCCCAGAAGAACTTCCTGGATTACCACCAACCCAACAGGTCGAATTCAGAATCGATTTAATGCCTCAAGCTGGTCCTATTGCCAAAGTATCTTACTGACTTGCACCAACTGAAATGCAAGAATTATTGGATAAGGTTTTATACGACCTAGTTAGTCACCATGGGGTGCACTAGTGTTATTTGGGAAATGAAGGACGGAAGTGTTAGGATATGTATTGATTAGGGAGAATTGAATAAAGTGACGATCAAGAATAGGTATTCACTTCTTCGAAGTAAATGATCTGTTTAACCAACTGCAAAGGGCGATTTATTTTTAAAAAATTGGTCTTAGATATAGTTATCACCAAATGAAAAATGCAAGAGGAGGACGTTGCAACAACAGCGTTTCGGACTCGTTACGGCCATTATGAATTCTTATTTATGCCGTTCGGGCTAACGAATGCGCAGGCAGTGTTCATGGACCTCATGAACCGAGTCTGTAAACTTTATTTGGACAAATTCGTCATAGCATTCATTGATGATATTTTGATATATTTGCAACGTAAAGAAGAGCACGAACGACGTTTAAGGAAAATTGTGGAAGTGTTAAAGCAAGAGGAGTTGTACGCGAAGTTTTCGAAAGGTGATTTTGAATACAGAAAGCATAATCCCTTGGTCATGTTGAAAAGCAACAAGGATTTCACATAGATCCAAATAAGATGGAAACCATTAAAATTGTGCCAAGCGCCGATTTTAAGTCTCCCCGATGGAGACGATGTTTTGTCGCGTATTGTGACGCATCGCGTAGAGGGTTAGGATGCGTGTTGATGCAGAATAATAAGGTTATAGCCTATGCTTCCCGACAGTTAAAAGTACACGAGAAAAATTACACTACTCATGACTTAGAACTGGGAGCGGTTATCTTCGCACTTGAAATCTGGAGACATTATCTCTACGGTACGAAGTGCACCATCTTCACCGATCATAAAAGTTTGCAGCACATATTTGATCAGAAGGAACTGAATATGAGGCAACGAAGATGGGTCGAGTTGTTAAGCGATTATGACTATGACATCCGTTATCACCCCGGCAAAGTTAACGTCGTAGCCGATGCCATGAGTAGGAAAGATCGGGTTAAGCCATTGCGAGTGCGAGCGCTGGGGATGATAGTCCAGTCGAACCTTTCGGACCTGATTCGAGTCGCTCAACGTGAGGCGTTGAAAGAGGAACAATTGGAAAAGGAGGGACTGTACGGCAATGAGAAGAATTTTGAACAGCGCGTGGACGAAATTCTCTGTTTCAAAAATCGGGTTTGGATCCCGACCTTCCATGACCTTTGTGAATTAATCATGGACAAAGCGCATAGATCGAAATATTCCATACATCCGGGATCGGATTAGACTATTGATGATACGAATATCAGAAAGGATTTTATTAATGGCCGAGTTTGGAGGAAGATATGGTTACGTATGTTGGTGAATATTCAAGTTATACAAGAGATAAGGCGGCACAACGAAAACCCTAGGGAACGCCACAACGACAAAAAATTCGCCAATGATAGTGGGAATAAATTACAATGGATTTCGGGACGCAAATTCCCAAGATATATCAAAGGCATGAGGTAAATTGGGTAATCGCGGATCGATTAACCAATCCTCACATTTCATCCCAATCCATGACGATTACCACAATGAATTCTCGCCCAAATTCCTGATGGTGAAATGGTATCTCGTCGTGGAGTACCATTTTCAATGATCTCAGATCGAAATAGTCATTCTACTTCCATTATTGGAAGGCGGGGAAGGAAACATCGAGAGCTTGAAGCTTTCTATGGGTGAAGTAATTATCACCAATTTGTTAAATTGAAAATGGGCGTCAATCAAGCCATAAGATTTGAATTGATTCGAAAAACAACCAATCGGATTTATAATATTTAAGATAAGTTGAAAGCAGCGCGAGATTGGCAAAGGATTTATGCCAACATTCAAAGGAAACCATTGTCGCTGGGAAGAGGTGACAAGGTATTTTTAAGGCATCACCTTAGAGAGGTGATATGAGGTTTGGCAAAACCGAAAATAGCTCCTTAATAAATTGGACCTCATGAAACTATCTCCATGATTGGTCATTTAGTTTATCGATTAAAGTACTCCAGGGGCTAAGTACTATACATGATGTTTTACCATGTATACAGATTGAAAAGTACCTAAGCGATGAGGCAATGAGAGTATTAGTAATGGAGGTACTCATAGAAGTCATGCCTGATATCATAAATAATTCCGTAGAGATAGTAGACGGGAAAACTAAACAGTTTGGACACACCAAGCTTTATTGATTAAGATTAAGTGGAATTCACAGCGAGGGCCAGATTATACCTGGTAACGCGAGGGTGAATTCTGAAGGAAACCCCCCCCCCCACCTTTCTCTTGGAAGGGGATAGTGGGCGTGTAAAATTTCGAGGACGAAATTTCTTAACGGGGGGAGAATGTAACAATTCCGACGAAACCAGGGATACCTTAACCGGTAGACAGTAGTTACGTCATATTTAATGTCGGGTACATGAATTACCATAGTAACTATACGAGAATACAGGGTTCACTGTATTGATTGTACGTGAATATATAATTCATCGTATTGAATATGCGATTAATCGATTGATAGTTATTGAAACCCGAACGAATCGAGGGTTCAATTATAGACGAGATATATGATATTTAGTGATGTTACGAAGTATTAAAGCTTCGGGATAAGTGGATTATAGCACAGAAAAAGGATTTCTATTTAATAGTACGTCGGTGCGTTAAACGAAACCTTTAATACCAAACCGAGCAAGAGATGATCGATCAAGCCGAAAAAGATGCGCGATAATTAATGATATGATGTTTTAAGTTAATAAATGTCACGGTTTAAGTTTTTAAAGTCTTTAAATCGGTTTTATATAAATTTCATTTTTAAGCCGAAAAACGACCGTTTTAACCTCGTTTTAAGCCGAATTAGACATTTAACCGAAAAACGAACTGAACCAGATTATCCAAAACATTATCCGGATATCCGAAATCCAAACATGTGGCCTAGAATGGAGAGGTGGGTCCCACCCCACCCCCCTAACCAAGCCGATCGGACATCCATCCCACAAACCCCATCTCGTTAAACGAACCAAGAACGAATTTTACAACAAACACTCCAAGATCATCAATTCTCTTAAGATCATGATCCAAAACCGAGAATTTTTAGCAAGAAAACAAGGTAAGGAATCGAGTTAATCACGTTTCCATCTTCGTTTCTTGAGTTTAATTGCAAGAAAATGAGGTTTCAATGATGAAAACCGATTCTTGCATGATCAAGTGATGTATACGGGTTATACAAGGGATCTTGGTCCAAGGAAGGGGTTAAACGAACCAAGAACGAATTTTTACGGTTTAAATCTTTGTTTTTGAATCATAACCGAAACAATAGTGTAAGAGGCTTGATCGTGAGTGTAACTTTCTTGGTATTGTGGTATGTTGATTGTAGGCTCTGTGTTTAGTGGTAGATAAGGCGGAAAGACGAGTTTGTAGCTTGTAGTGGCGGAAAACGAAAGGTATATTCGGTTTATGTTCGGTTTTAGATATTTGGACAGATTGTGATACGTGTAGAGTTAGGTCATGAAATTTTACAGGGATGTTCTACCCATGAAATAAGAGTTCTGTGAATTTTTGGTAATTTTTGGATAAAGGATGAATATTTGGTGAATTTAATGCTCGGTTTTGGCCAAAAATGGTGAAAAATAGTTAAATTTCATGAAAAATTCTGGAAAATTCCAGATAATCTGTTTATAACATGTATAAGTCACACACAAAATTTGAGGTCAGTTAGAGAAGTCTAAGTAGGCTTTTCGGTTAAACGAGTTCTAGGGTTTTCTAGCTCGGTTTTAGTGAAAATGGCATGTAAAAGAAGATTTTGGTTCTGGAAAAATTACAGGGGACTATGTGGATGGCAGGGGACATCCAGGAAAAATTTGGGATTTTTCTAAGGTCGTTTGGTATTTACGACATATTAAGTGTTTAAATGGTGTTTAAAATAGATAAATAAATTTTAAATATAAAAATTAATTCTGGAAGTATTTTTATAAAATTCCCCACTGTCAAAAAGTGATTTGTGTAAAATTTCAAAATCCGAGATTAAACGGATAATTATTTGTGCAAAAACAAACTTTTAAGGTTTAAAACGCGTAAACCGGTAAAGTTCGCTTAAGCGAGCTGACTGGTGTGTAAAAACCCTAAAAATGTACTATTTTTATATAACTGAGTTAAACAAGTAAAAATAAATCATCCGAAAATAATTCGGATGATTTGGGTAATTTTAAACGATTTAACAGTTTCCGGTACGCTAAAAATGGAAACGGGTCCCGCGGCCAATCGGGACGTCTAAACCAAGCTCAAATTTCACAACTTAACTAAATTGTCAGTCAACAACTATTTTCGGGTCGTGTGTGACCAAACTCATTTTTGGAACGTAAAAACGGATAACCGTGCTAGGCACGCAAAACGAGAAAAACGACTAATAGTAATTGTGACCATGGAACTCTAAACGATATCACAATCTGAGTCCGGAAAAGTGTTAAAGGTTAACATTGCCCCCGGAACGGGTACAGTACTGGGTTAACAGTGTCCCCAGATGTACCGATTGACATGGCTAAAGATTATATATTATTAATAAGTGTATAGTAACGATCGTAGGGATCATATTACAGATTGGACGTGTTAACTGATAATGATTGTTGTTACCTGCTTGCATGTGCTAAGGTGAGTTTCACGAGCCCCTTTTTCTGAATTGTTTTTAAATAGTTTCCCGGGGCGGAAGCATGTTATTATTGAAATGTTTAAGTACATACTGGACGCATGGATTTGCGTGGAATTACATATATTTTATTGTACGGGAATCGTACGGAAATGAACTAAGATGGTAATTGTCTGAGTTGCTAACTTTCTGACGCATGGATTTGCGTGTATTTATATATATTTGATTGTACGGGAATCGTACGGAATGGGTACAGTACTGGGTTAACAGTGTCCCAGATGTCCCTAGAAGTGTTACTGGGTTAACAGCGTCCCCAGATGTCCCTAGAAGTGTTTCTGGGTTAACATTGCCCCCAGAATGAGTACTGTACTAGGTTAACATTGTCCCAAGTATTGGGTTAGCAGAGGTTTCACTTGTGGGCTCAGCATAATTACATCGATAATATTATATTTTGATATTGATATATCATGGTTTACTCGAATTGTGAAACTCACCAACTATTCGTAGTTGACCCGTTTTCTCACATGCTTTTCAGGTACAACTAAGATGAAGTGATTGCTTACGTGCTAAGTGCTTGATGTGTGTAAGATTTGCGTGCAGGATGTTAGGATACATTCTAATAAATAGAATTATGTATCGTATTGTATGATGTGTGTATCACCTAGACGGTAATGAAATACGAGATAATGTATTTTGGAGTATATTAATGTATTCAGTTTTCTTTATAAACAATGTGGTTGATATCAGAGGTGTCTGTTGCATCCCGGTTACGTTTCCGCTGCGGTTGCGGGGTGTTACAGAAGTGGAACATCACTAGCGTAGTGGTAACTAAGTGAAGAAACACAGATCTAATCCTGATTAGGACTAGGCCAATATTTCCACCGAGTACGGGTTAACGGATAAACCATGCTAAAATGAGTAGAATCAAGCTAGATCGAGATCTGATCCTGCAAAATAAAACCATAGTGATCTCGTTACGGGAAGGACAAGATGGGGGAGGGGGGGAGGGTCTTCTCGTAACCACCCTCCGGCATGAGAATAAGTATTATTCTTATAGAGAGAGAATGTATAAAGTGATTGATGTAATATGGAAAGTATGAATCCATACCTCATGAAGATAAGTTTGGTATTTATAGCCGGTGGTGAGGATGAAATATGCTTCCTTATACCTGAATGAACATGTGGTTGCTTTTGATAGGAGGTGACAACTAGCCATGTGCATGGGTGTAACAGAATGTCCAGCTGCCTTCTTCTAATTGGTTGTGTTATCACATGCTCTCCATAAGGAGGTAAATGTCGCTATCTGGGAATATATCCACCAATATTCTAGAAGGGAGTTAGTTGTAAAAGTCTTTCTTTCATATAAGTGAAGTCATCTGATTATCTTTTCATGTGCGGAAAGCTTCCGCATCCGCGGATGGCTTCCATTCTTTTCTACAAGGGTATTTTGGACTTCTTTCTTTGATATATAATTCCCACGGATAATGTGGATGATCCGCGGGTGCTATAAAATTACCCCCGGGAGACTTCTATGAGTATCTTGGATGACCCGCGGATGTTATTTCATGGGTTCTTGAGTTTTTTCACTACCCTACCTCTATACTAAGCAAAACGTGGCTTAGTGGTAAAATGTCCCATAACCTCCTTTCAATCATTACACATTTATAAACTTTTCTAATCTTTTAATATAAATTAAAAATGAAAAAATTTGATTGTCCCAATCTTCCCTCCACATCCGTTGTGTACACAACAAACCCAGCTAAAACAAAGAGGAAAACAAGGGCGGGGTGGCGTTCATCATGTTTTTGCCATATTTTGTCCTTCACTACGAGACTAGTACTTCCGGTCTTAGCAAGATCTATATGTAAATAAGTCATAAAATAAAGAGAAAAAATATTGATTTTTATGATTTCTCATCATGTACTCTATTTATAAGCTCAATACATTAACACATAATTGATATATAAGAGGAGTTAAACAAATGGGGAGTTAAGTACATGGGTATTTATGACAAACCAGTAAATGTGTGCGGAGAGTCATTCTAATAAAGAATAATTCATACCACTCCCTCTTGAATATCCACATAATGAAATAGGCTTAGTGTTTTTGTCTCATAATAATATTTTAGTTATAAATACTAAGCATTTTATTTGTTAGTACATTGTTATTGTAGTCTCGATCTTTATAATTATTGTTATTTATGTTATTAATGTAAAAGGGCATTTCGGTAATTACACCAAGCCTCTTCGTTGTATTAAGTGTTCATTTGTTAAAGATGTTTAACGAATGAACCTATATGTTATATTATATGGCTGTTCATTAAGGATATTTAACGCATGGACCAAATCATTATTAGTTAAATATCATTCGTTATGGAATGTTAACGAATGAGGTATAGTGAATGAGTCATTTGCTATACTGTTTAAGTTATGTTAGGAATGAAGACGAATGAGTCCCATTCGTTATGACTTTTATAACGAATGGACTTCGTCTTCTATATATAGGTTGTTCCTAAAACGTAATTTAACAAGTGTATTGATTATTATTCCCGTGAGCCATTAATCTACCCAATTCACCTCTCACCACACATACTTCGTTCACTTATTCTATCAATCATCTACTACATATCAGGAACAAGATCCTTATATACATAACAATATGAATTGATTTGTATAAGCTATATCAGGCTCTCTCAAGTGGTATCAGAGTTGAGTGTTCGATTGTGTAGGTGATTTACATTTTAATTATATTGAATTAATGAGAATTCAACTAGTATTTGATTTGAATTGTGATATGAAACTGTTTAATTTGATTTCGAATCAATTATCTCGGCGTGATGGATAATTAAGTCTAAATTGAGTTATAATCAATTTGTAATAAGATTAGTAAGATTCATATTGGTTTAATTGTGTTATCGTTGGTGAATTAAGTGGAAGTGAGAAGGATTTGTTATAGGTTGAAACAAAGATGTCTGTTTGATGTGTATTTGAATTTCGGACGAGTTTGGATCGGAATTGGTAATCTGGACATGTTAGGGTTTGTTCGCGGGGATGATACGATTTGATTAAGCTATTAATTTTTAATTTGGTTGAGATACGGACGAGATATCCATTGTTAACTGGTTGTTGGGATTCACTTCTGGATCTGAGATTGAAGATCTGGAAATTGAGTGTTAAGGTTAGATGAACTCATTCATTACAATATAACGACCCATTCGTTATACTGTAGATTCCATTTGTTACCTCTCTATAACCGTTTTTGGACGCATGGCAGGTTGTTACAATTTCTCATTTGTGTTATGTAGCTCATTCCTCATCAATATCCCCTTTGGGTTAAACTCATTCGTTACAAAAACATTACTTGATTCGTTATGCTATTTGTTTGATCATTTGCGTGCTGATTCGTTACAATTGAATCTTAATTCGTCATAGCTATTTTTTAAAACAGTGGTGTCATTCATTAACTGATTCGTGATACCATTCATTACCATAACCTTATTACCCATTCGTGTTACTGCTCACCATTCGTTCTAAATCCAGCCATTTGTTACAGAAAGTTACACTTTGCACCTTCACATTTTAAGTTTGGACCTTTTAACATAAACTTAAACTTGTTGATATTTTAAATAATATCTTTGACATGGCTAACTACTACGCGTTGGCATCTCAAAATATGATGATGCAACAAATTTGCACTTAGACGCTGAAATCGGGTCACATTCCATATATCCCCGATTGATGAAATTCAGTGATTTTGCAAAGTGAGAACCAAGATTTCGAGCACATTTGGGATCCCTGCATCCTGACTGTTCAAGATGTCTTGATGATGTCTATACTGATCCAGTACTTGGTGATGAAACTACATGTTTTGAAGAAAAGGCTTATTTTGCTAATACACAAGAAGAGAAAAAGGCCTTGGAAATTGAAACCAAAGCTTATTCAACTTTAACAATGGCCTTATTAGATAATACTTTCCACCAGGTGTGAAGTATTAAGATCTGTGCTTCTCTGTTTCAACATATTAAGATGAGAATCATGGATAACACACAAGAAATCAAGAAGGTCATGTTAAAGCTTCAATTTAGGAGCTTTAATTTATTGAAGGGTGAAACGATCAAAGAGATGTTGACCAGGTTTATCATCTTATTGCTAAGATGAATAAACAAAAGATGGAACCTTCGAAGTCTGAACAGATTGACAATGTCAAGAACGCTTTTCTGAGTTCTTATTCTACTTTTCTTCTGGTTTTTTAAAGAGAATTCATTCTTTTAATCTGATTATTTAACAACAATGGAATTCATGCAAAAGATAGAGGAAAGAGAATATCACTTGAAGTGTCAAAAGTTATCCAAAGACAACCAAGATCTGACATTGTATGGAGGATCTTTACCATTAAGCAGTTCTACCGCTCCAATGATTGCTTTTCTATATCAGAGTTCACAAGAAATGCCATCTTCTGTAAATGAACAAATGCCATATATCTGTTTCATGGCATTTGGGTCAAACAATTGTTTTGGTGGTGTTAACACCCACTTTTTGGTATTGGTTATGTTTCAGCTAAACCACCAAATGTGAACATGAAGGAAGTTGAACAACATTTTGCTTTCTTATGTGCGTTCATGAAATCTTACGAAAATTTGGTTAGTGGTAAAATTGGCACGAGTGAACTTATTGACGAAGACTATGACCAGATCGATCCAGATTATTTGGATTTGATGGAACTGAAGTGGAACATGATAATGACCGTGCGCAAAGTAAAGAAGTTCATGCCAAGAACTAGGAAAGATTTACCTACTTTGAAGTGAAATGTTATAATTGCCAAGACTTTGGTCACTTTGCCAAAGAGTGTGACAAGCCGAAAAAGTAATACAATGGACCCCGCAATCAAGATAGAAGCTCAAGTAAAAAGTTTAACGAGTCAAGAGAAAAAGCTTCTGGGGTGATTCTTCTAAAGCTGCTGGTTCACAAGCTCAACTTACAATTGAAGGAAATGATTGGAATCAACGATGCTGGGTAATAACAAAGAAGCTAACTTAGCCATGTTTGGCCAAGCTGAGAACTTTCAAGACGCTCAAAGAGATGGTTTGACTACCGAGAGCGAATCAGAGACTAAATCGGATTCAGATATCTCATGCAATATGCAACCAACTAGTTTTGCATGTATGGCCATGATTGATGAGGTTAGTCTTATTTTGGACTCTATTGTGTCTGAAAATGTCTCAGCTGTTCAGTTAAATTAACTGAAGCTATCTCATGTGATATTTGTGAGGAATTTAAGTCAAAATACGATTTAATTCTTGCTCAAAATGAATAACTTCTGAAAGAACTTGCTTCAGTAAAAGATAACTTTAGAAAATCATCGGATTTACAAAAGAAATCTAAAGAAAAAATTGATGAATTGTCTAACAGTAAACATGACTTTAAAGTAGAACTTTTAGGAAAGTTAATTATTGAGGGCAAACAATTTCAAGAGATTCTCAAATTGAGAAACAAGATTACTGGGCTTGAAACTGTTGTACTTGAGTTGAAAAACAAACTTGACAAATTCAAAAATTCATCCTTTTTGTTAACTGAAATTATTGAAGTATCAGGTAAACAAAATGGATCCAAAAATGGGTTAGGCTTTGTTAAAGTTCTTCCACCATTTCATAATGACTATTCAAACAATCCTTTTTCTGAAAAGGAAGAGGTTGTTATTTCTAAAAATATTTTAAATAAATTAATCATTCAAGTGGTGAAACTCAAACATAGTAACAAAGAAAAACCCATTGGACAATCTTGAACTCAAGGACCACATATTCAAAGTAAGAAAGTGTTTGTTGAGGAAGTGATCATTGAGGATGTAATTGAACCCAAAGTTGTACACAAAGAACATAACATTCCACATTCAAATCACATTTTATGTGAAACTCAAGAATTTGAGGAAGCAGTGTACGTTTCAAGTACATCTAGAGTGAACAAGAAAAAACCAGCTAAGGTTAAAGATAAGAAATCAGAAAAAACCAATAATTTCTGATAATGATTTGATGCATTTCATCAATCCTACTTCTGCTAATGTAAACATAGGTCGTGTGTTTAAATTAAAAGGTCTTTGCAAAGTTTTCAATGAGAAAGACATTCTCCTTAATTTGATCAAAATAGAGTTGATTGAAAGCGTCTTTCAAAATCAAAACATCAAAACTAAATGATCTTGACAAGCATTTGCAAGATCTAAGTTATCAAACATCCAAGCTTCAAATTTTAATCTAAAACAACATCTTAATCCTGCTAAGAAAGTTCAGTTTGTTAGTTCTACATGAACTGGCACTTTACAAAGCTTTTCGGATTGTTCAAATCTTGACTTTTACATGAAAAAGAAAGCTGTTACGTTTGATGATTTGTATAAGGTAAATGTATTGAATGATTCCTGTCAATCTCCTGTTACACAATCTTATGTTAAACCACAATGTGTTCGTGGATATGAGAAGATGTTTCTTATATGGCGAATGACGGCATGTTGTAAGAAATTATGGAGCGAGGAAAGCGAAGAATGTTAATCCAGTTACCACAGAACAACCCACACTAATTCATGTGGTATAGGAAATTCTTAAGAGACCATTGTCTCAGGCTGACGAGACTCAAATTATGTTTCAAAATATGAATCCACGCAAGGTGGTTCATGTTAATGAAACATCAGTTAAATTAAAATACAAATTGTTTATTCCAACACAACCAATTTGTAAAAATGTGAAAACAAATGTGGTTTAAGACGCATATCAGAGACGAAAGTCTAAGAGACCAGTGACATATTCATAAGCGGCTAAACCTCATTTGGATTCTGTTAAGTTTAAGCCTTCTGTTGAAATGAAAGAGGTGCCCAAGATTGAGGCCCGGGCTACCGTTTTGGTCTAATCATTTTTCCTATATGTGCAGAGTTTATCCAAGACTATATCAGGTGAAAACTGGATTATGGATAGTGGATGCTCTCGTCACATCACCGGCAATATTGACCTTCTAAAAATGTGAAAAATATTCAAGGGGGGTATGTGGCTTTTGCGGGTAATTTTGGGGGCATGATAACGAAAGAAGGGGACGTGTCAAACAATAGTATTACGTTTGAAAAAGTTAACTATTGTGACAAGGTGGATCACAATTTGTTGCGTGTTTCTCAAATTTGTGACAAAAACTATACCACCGTGTTCATCGGCAATGAGTGCAAAATACTCAAACCAGGATATGTCATTCCAGAAGACATGGTTGTTATGCGGTCTCCTCGGTCGAATGATATTTACGTACTAAATATGAGTACTAAGGTATCGACTACTACATCTGTTGAAACATGTTTTATCTCTAAGGCAACTGAGAAAGACTCGATTCTGTGGCATAGGCGAATGGGTCACATTAATGTCAAAAGGTGAATCGTCTTATGGAAAATGATTTGGTGTAAGGGGTATCCCTAAAACATTTCAAGTTGACCGATCACTGTATTGTATGCAAGAAGGGAAAACAGAAGAAAAAGTAGCACCTGACGAAGTTAATTAATTCCATTGATACTCCTCTGGAACGACTTCATATGGAATTGTTTGGTCCTGTGAATCATGCGAGTATTGCTGGAGATTGGTACTGTTTATTTGTAACCGACGATTATTTGAGGTAATCATGGGTGTTATTTATGAGTTCTAAAGATCAGACACCGGTTCGTGTACAAAACTTAATCACACATATCGAATCACTTTACTAACATAAGGTGAGACGCATTCAGAGTCATAACGGTACAGAGTTCAAAAATACTATATTGGACTTTTCCTGCGTTCAAAAAGGGTTCCATCGAGAATATAGTGCTCCTTATGTACCACAACAGAATGCTGGTGCTGAAAGGAAGAACCGAACATTTATTGAAGCAACGAGAACAATGCAAGAAGATTCAAAGCTTCCTGTTCAATTTTGGAATGAGGCCGTGAACACTGCTTGCTACACGCTCAATCGTGTTTTGACGGTTAAGAAGCTACAAAAGACAAGTTATGAATTTCTAAATAACCGTAAAACTAAATTAAAAATTCTAGAATCTTTCGGGTGTTCCTTGCACAATGTTAAAACGTGATGCGGGAAAATTCGAGGAGGCTATTGAGGGTTACTTCTTAGGCTACGCATCGCTTTAGAAACATGTTTTCAATTTTTCTTCGGGTTGTGTTGAAGAATGGTACCATGTTGACTGCCAAAGCTACTCAACACCTCCTGTTTGAAAGGGTCCTGATTGGATGTTCGATTATGAGACTTTATTTAACTCACTTACTCTTATAGTTGATCTCCCTGATAAAGACTTGGCGTGTGCTTACTTCAAAGATCAATAATTTTCCACACCAAGGGCTTCTAATTATAATAATAAAATGAATGATGACCTAACACATCTGATACATTTTCTGTATTATCAGATGAGTGTCATTTTGTTGATTCTTCTTCAATACCGTTTACTGATAATCCCGAGGTTGGGGAATCATCTCATAATGTTGATGAGATTGCGGCTGAAGAGAATCTGACTAATTTAAGCAATCATGTTGTTGTGCCTGAACATCCGACACTTCGGATTCATATGTATCATCCACAGGACAACATCATTGGTGATCTTGATGCTGGTGTTTAGACATGCCGTCAAATTTCTAATGCGGGTGATTCTAACGTATTGTGTGCGTATGCTGATATGTATTCATCAGATATAATGAATCTTGCGAAATACACTTGCTTTCTTTCTCAAATGGAACCGACGAGTATTCGTATGGCGCTTGAAGATTCATCATGGGTTGAATCAATGCAAGAGGAATTGCAACAGTTCATTCGACTGGGTGTATGGGATCTCATTGATAAACCTGATCGGGTTAAGAAACCTATCCCGACTAAATAGGGTATTAAATGTAAAACGAATGATCGTGGGGTCATCTTCAGGAATAAAGCGCGTTTGGTCGTGCAAGGGTTTCACTAGCAAGAAGGCGTAGATTACACCGAAGTATATGCTCCTATTGCAATACTGGAGGCTATACGAATATTCTTAGCCTATGTAGCCTTCAAGAAGATTAAGGGATGTCAAACGGACGTTAAGAGTGCCTTTCTTAATGGGGAACTTCAAGAAGAGGTGTTCATGAAACAACCTCCTGGTTTTGAAAATCCAGACAATCCAGACCGTGTTTACCGTTTAAACAAGACTCTCTATGGTTTACACCAAGCCCTGACAGCTTGGTACGACACGCTTGCTGACCATCTTACGGATAGTGGCTTCAAACGACGAACTGTGGATTGTACCCTATTCTACAAGACTATTGTAGAAGATTTGCTCTCTGTCCAGGTTTATATAGATGACATCATATTTGGCTCAACAAACGACAAGCTATGCAAGGACTTCAAAAAGTCGATACAGACCAAGTTCGATATGAGATCGATGGGGGAGATGAATTTATTTTTAGGGTTGCAGCTTCAACAGTTTGAAGACAGAATGTTCATTCATCAGACGAAATATGTGAATGACGTCTTGAGCCGATTCAATATAACTATCGGAAAATCCCTTCTACTCCTCTTCCCGTAGGTCATAATTTGTCACCGGACAAAATGGAGGTTACCATCGATCCTACCCTGTATCGAGTAATGATAGGCTCTTTAATGTATCTAACTGAGTCACGTCTTGATATTATGTTTGCTGTTTGATTGTGTGTCAGGTATCAAGTGAGTCCCCGAGTAACTTATCCAGCAGCGATTAAACGTAAATTTCACTATCTGAAGGGTAATCCTGACATCGGGTTATGGTATCCCAAGGATGATAGTTTTGATCTCACTGCCTTTTCGATTCGGATTATGGAGGATGCGAGATTAACTTCAAGTCAACTACAGCAGGTTGTCAATTTCTAGGAAGCCGGCTTGTTTCCTGACAGTGTAAGTAGCAGACAACTATCTCCACTTCAACCGCAGCAGCCGAATACGCGACAGCCTCGAGTTGCTGTTCACAGGTTTTGTGGATCCAACAACACTTGCAGGATTACGGTTTGAAGTTTCTTACTACTCCCATATTTATTGATAACTCTGCTGCTATTTGTATAACGAAGAACCCCGTGCACCACTCTAAAACGAAGCATATTGATATTCTATAACATTTTATTCGTGAATCCATTGAAAAGAAATTAAATGATCTAGAGAAGGTGCACACAAAATATCAAGAGGCGGACCTTTTTACCAAAGCATTCGATAAAACAAGATTTAACTGTTTGCTTGGTCTAAATGGTTTAAAAACTCTTGCATATATATGTAAGCTTGGATGATTATTTTTTGTTTGTATAGTTTTTAATTTTGCCTTTTATTTTCTTTAATATTATGGTTTTTTTAGGGGGGGGGGGGATATAAATACAAAAATATTGTGCTATTAGTTTGTATAAATAAAATCAAAAAATATTTAAATATTTAAAAATTCCTAAACATTAAAAATATTATGCTCCTAAAAAATGAATTTTGAAGAAAAAATAGAAGATGATAGTACAATGGTCATCTAGTCCCAAATCCAGTAAGAAATAAGCTTAAAAGGCTTTGTACTTAATTGTATTAGTGCATTGGTAAGCTTTAAAACAAACAAGTAAGAAAAAGTAAGTAATATAAACATAAATGCTAGCAGAATCTGGTGGATTAACATCAGTAAACATAGTTAATATCTGTTTTAAGTCACCAAAATGATATTAAAGATTGTTGTGTGTGCATGCGTTCATTTCCTAAGAAATTCAACATATTTTCTATTCATTTTGCAAAGAAGTTCAACTTATTTTTCATTCCTTATTTTTCTTTTCATGCAAAGAAATTCAACTTTATTTTTTCTTTATTTTTGCTTAAGTCTTGGACTCTCTACGTGTGTAGGAATATCGATCTGAGGGTTAAGGCCTAAGTCATCTGCTTTATTTTCTTGGTGTTTCGTACAAGCATTGGGTCTTCTACGCATATACTATAAAGCAATGTATCGAACTGGAGGTTAAGGCCTGTACAATTTCAAATTATTTTATCTTTTTATTTTGTTAAAATGGAACCTTATCTGCGTATAGTAATACCGATCTTAATGGATAATTTTTAACCTTCTGCTTTATTTTATATTTGTTATTTTTGCATGAGTCACAACTGATCTCTTTTAGTAAGAAAATGACATACATGATAAGCTTCATGATATGAGATATTCAATTTATGTCTGAAAGATGGGGGCCACTTAGATTCATGCTTAATTGAACAAATCTAATCATATAACCGAAATTTCAGAAACATTTGTTAAAGTATAGGTAGACAACAATACCAATGACCGATTTAACACCAGTCATAATAATGCTGAAATATTAAACTGTGGTGGAAGGGCGATCTGGTCAACATGATTCGCCTGTACCGAATATATCGCTTAATCACTCACACACTCAATGTCGCAACCCACACTGTTAAGTGTTGACAAGAAGGTTAACGACTTACTATTTAGGGTAAGAACAATAATATGTTAATGGCGGAATCACTAACACATTAAATGTTGCAAAATAAATAATAAGGTAACAAACACAAACTGTAACTCAAAATATTTCCATTTCTAGAAAGATCATTACAAACGAAAATCAATCAGGGTTTCAGAAGGAATGTTTTGTCCATACGTATTAAAGAACAACCGTCACTCTCAATAGTCAGGAATAATATCAGCCATCTTGTCTATTCTCTCAGATCTTGCCTCTCGCGTCTGTTATAAGCGTGCCATAAATTATTCTATTTATCGGCCTTCCTTGACAGCTGTCATTCCTTCTAGAAACCCTAATGATTGATACATATTCAAAAAACATAATACAAAAGATTCTAAGTGTAAAACAGGTCTTCGGGTAAGCTTTGCAGCTTTTGTCTTCTTCGAGCAGACCTGGTAACCAAAGTGTGTTGGTGAACAGTTCTTCGGGTTGACTTAGAATATTTTCCTAAAAAAATATTCACCTAGCAGACTTCAATCCTCTTGACCATAACAAACTTTGCCCGAAATGATCCTACGAGCAAACTTGTTCTTCACAAATCCCTTCAACTGTTAATAAACAACTTATTAAACAAACTCAAGTGTGCTAGTAACACTATAGCCGTGCTGGTGACACTGTAGCTTGCTTGGAGTTGAATATTTCTTTAACAACTTACTTCAAGCTTGCTGGGACCACTTTTTATTGATAATAAACCTTGCTAGATCTCCCAAAGTACTTGGTTTCCTTAGCTTGGTTTAGCCAAGAGTTTGCTCGGAAACAAACCATGCTTGACTTGAAGAACAACCTTGCTAGACAAAGTGAACCTTGCTCGGATTGACACTTAAGAGGACTTCAAGAAGAAAACCTTGCCCGAAAGGCAAAATACCTTGCCAGGATAAGTTTGGGCTTGCTCGGCGGCCTAAGTGTGCTCGGTATCCATACTTAGCCAATCTCAGGGAGGTTGAGAAGATTCCAATCTTCATATTGTCTTTTCATGTCAAATATTTGACCCAACAATCTCTCCCTATATTGGAACACCTCAGTTGTACCAAAACACCTCTATGGTTACATACACTTAGCCAAAATACACCTCAAATTTCAAAGTGAAAATTACATAACATAATCAAAATATTACATGTTGGAAATTCTGTCCAGTGGACATTACAAATCAAACCTAAGCTAGAATAATAATCTTATCTTCTCGAGCTTGAGGCTGCTTGTCTTCTTTCCAACCTTGCACTTCCTGCTCTTTCTTTAAACAAAAACAATTCCTGATGATAAGGGTGGTTGTCAGGTACAGTCCACCTCATAATATCTTCCAAGTCGTCATCATGCAGGAATGTCAATTCTTCATCTATTCTAATAATGCCCAAGGCAAGTCCATTAGAGTTTATGAGAATGTAGGATTCATCTTGTTCTTTATAGCCAATGCGAGCAATCCTACGATTTCTCTAGACTTCAAGATTAGGTCTTGCCATCCTCCTTCTCATACTTATACGAACCATCATATTTGCCAGAGGGTCTCTCTCCTTCACCTTCGAAATATAGTCAATCTCAGCATGTTTTATATTCTTCATCCTCTTTGCCCTTCTGGTCTTCTCACATATTCAGAAAGTTTCCATTTCCTCTTCTTACTCAACATAGGGAATCCTTTCCTGGCCTCATTCTTGAGATGTTTAGATAATTCGTTTTGCTATCTTCCTGCAAACCTATGGCAGTAATGATAATTAAACAGATCAATGGTTGTCATCTCCTCCAGTTGTTCCCGTTTAAATTTAGCAAAATCATCCTTGAAGATGATTTCCTTCAGCTCTCCACTCTTCATAATTACCATCAAAGTTTCAGACACAGAGTCATAACAGAGCTTCTTTGGTAGGTCCACATCAGATAGTGGCCTTTGTTGTCTCTGGTGTGTAGCTCTTGTAGTGGGGATTTGGATTTTTGAAGCTGAAGGCCTAGAAGGAATTGCCTTTTTGGGTTTAGTGGCCCTCAATTCCCCAAATTTCTTCATAAACATAGAAATTACCATTTCCACTAGCATAGCCATCAAATCCTTAAAGTTCTCACCATCTTCTCTGGCTAGTCTTTCAATCATTCTCAGCACTCTTTCTTATCCCAGTTTACCAGCAGGAACAAATCTTACTCCACTCGGTCCAACTTCAAAATTTTTAGGATTCCTCGATTCCGCCTCCAGTCTCTCCCATTCATCTTTCTTCATAGAATAATTGTTTCAGTTGAGCTTTCCCCAGAAGATTAAATACATTTTCTTCCATTCATTTGATCATCATTAACCTTTTAGGGTCTTGATTTTATTCTCATCATCCCATGGATCCCTGCATTCAACTGGTTCATGCTTTACTTCCACAACAATAGGGACTTTGGCAGCCTTTGAAGATTGAGCCTTTTCTTGTTCATCTTTTTATAACTCAGATTGATATAGGGCTAACCTTTCACTTCTATTCAACCCTTGGATCACAATCAAACTCCCTCTTGCCTCCATTAATCTTTCAAGCAATTTGAGCTGTTCATCCTCATACTTCTTTTTCTTTGCAGCTTTCTCCTTTTCAGCCAAAGTAACGACTCTTAGATTCTTTGTAGTGTTGTCAGATTCATCTTTCATTGACAATTTCCTGAAGTAGGATTCAACTTGTGATTTTGAGAGGCCGTCAACCAACTCCATTGCCATGCCTCTATCAAATAAGTATTTTCATTTGCCTCCAAATCTCTTCATCAACTCATCAATCTTTTCTTTCTGATTTGCTTTTATTTTCAATCTTTCCATTTCCTCTCTATTTATCCTTTCCACATTTATTTTGTAATGTTCCTGCAATTCATTAAACTTCATTTTACTTACGTCTTTGTCAGATAAACCATGCATTCTCAGATAAGATCAATACTTGTGAGAATCACGGTTCTTTTTCACCATTCTCTTCTTTATTTCATCAGCCTCCTTATCCCCCAATCTTTGCAGCTCCTCATCTGACATAGGAGCCAAAGTTTCAAATTTGTATCCGTGTTTAATTAGACTCAAGATATATGGATGATTTCTCCTTGCATCTTCCAACATATATCTAGTATATTCTCCCTTTGTTCATCTGTCATGTCAATGTGTGGGGAGTCAACAGTATCATCATTAGCCGCATTATCATCAGCATTTTCATCATTAACATTATCATCATATTCACTATCATAATCTTTTTTAGTTGATTCATCCAATGCCTCAGTCCTTGGTTCATTAAAATTAGGTTCAGTTTCTGGCATAACAACCTGTAAAGGAATAGCCATCACAGGTCTTTTAGGATTCTTTGGGCTTTTAACAATGTATTCAGGTTCATCAGACCTTTTAGCCATCTTCTTCTCAATCTCATCGTCACTATAATCTCTTCCATCATACCTGCATCTTTTCCTTGTATATTTCTTATCAAACTTCCCTTCTCTGTCAGTTACCCCAATATCTTTTTCTTTGGAGACATCTTCAACATGTTTTAACCATTTCTTAGAGAGAATCTTGGTTACAGCTTCTCCAGCATCATCAATCACCATCTACTTATCATCTTCAGTGTTTTTAGCAGTGTTTAGAATTTTAGCCTCAGGTTGAAATTGATTAAACTTGCTTATTACCTCCTGCTCTTAAGTACTATGGTGTTATCAACCTCTTCAGGTTGAATTTTAGCCTCAGTGTTTGGAATTTTAGCCTCAGGTTGGAATTTTAGCCCCAGTGTTTGGAATCTTAAGTGCTAAGGTGTTATCAACCTCTTCAACTTGCTTCATCTTTATTAACACCTCAATAACCTCCTACTCAACTTATCATTCTTCATTTAATGTTTTGGAATGTGAGCTTGTTCCAGTAGAGTTTCTTGCTGGACAAACTCCTCCTCAGTCAAAGATCTGGCAACTCTTTCTCTTTCCAATATTTCAAGTAGAGTATCAACATGCCTTTTGGTAGCTTGCTCATCCAATTCATCTTTATCCAACATATCATCATTATCAGATTTATCCTGTGTATCAACATGTGATACATCTTCATCATCAACAATAGATTTTCCCTTTCCTTTCTCCTTCTCTCTTCCTCCGATTCATTTGGAAAGTTTTCAATATCGTCCATTGGATTTTTCATCTCCTCATCATCAACACCAACCTTCTTGGAAGTTTCATCATCTTCAATTTCTTCAGTTATAAAAACTTCCTCAGTCTCAGCACCTTCATCAATAAATACATTAGTCATAGTTTCAGTGCCAATAACATCAGTTGCAATAACCTCAGTAGTCAAAATGTTGTCAGTTTGCACACTTTCCTCAACAATTAATCTAAATCTCTACCTCATTCTCTTTCTCCTCATTCACCTTCTGCTTTGATATTGTGACATCTGCATCATAATCTTGTTCACCAATGTCAGATTCATCTCCTTCATATCAATCATCATCAAAACCTCTCACTTCACTGTCATCTTCCTCATCACTCTCACCATAAACATTAAACAGTGTTTTCAAACCATCTTCAACAGCATTCACTTGCACATTCACATCCTCCTCCATATCAATAGTAGCAGCATCAGTTGCAACATGAATATTCCCTCTGTTTTGGTAAAGCTGAGATCTTCTCAACCTCAGTCTCCAGGGCTTGAATTATGTTTAAATCTTGTGCCAACTGTGCCTTTAAATCTTCATTTTCTTTCCTCAACACCTTATTACTTCCTCTCAACTCAACATTTTCCACAGCAGATCTAAATTTCTTTTAAATAGATAAGCACCAGGGGAAGGGGATTGTAGGTAAGGGTTTGTAGGTATGTATGATTTCAAAGGCTCGTTGGTTAGGTTGGTCTAAAGGTTGGGAATGGGTTGGGGATTGGAATGGTGTTTCTGGAAGGTTAAATAGGTGGGTTGGGATTTGTTGTGGGATGTAAGGTTCATGTATGTCTTGGTTTTGGTCTTGGATTAGGGTTTGGGTTTGGGTTAGGGGTTGGTTAATAGTTTGAGGTGGGCTTTGGGTTTGGGTATGAGTGGGTGGTGATGGAATGTATGGGTCATTTTGAGGTGGTGGGGATGGTGTTTGGTGTTGTGGTGGGGATTGGATGTGTTGTTGGGTGGGCTTGGTGGTGAGGCTGGTGGTGTAGGTAAGGCATGGTTTTGGATCTCCCCATGTGCCTGTGCATTGATTACATCATCATCAGCCAAGTTTCCTTCATAACCTCCAACTCTTCCATCATTTTCATCATCACTATCGTCGGAATCATCATCACTTTCCTCATCATCCTCACCACTTCCTCCTCAGAACTCAATTCTAGTACAGGCATAATCGCCACATTGTTGTCAATTAACCATGGTAATATATCAAAGTCAGCTTTGGGATTGAACCGGCTAGTGCTAGATAACTTCTCTATTCTTTTAAACACATTGGGATCTTATAGCACATGAATAGTCCCACTTGTTGGTAAATCTTGCAGCACTCTGTTAAAAATGAATTGTAGGAATCTTGGATAAGCCAAAAATTTTTCTTTGTTAGGCTTTCGGAGATTGCTAACCAGACCTTCAAAGATCATTCGAGAGAAGTTGAATGGTAGATTGTATACACATGCCACAGTGGCATTTGCCAAATCTCGACTAATCAACGTCCAGTAGCCTTTCCTTGGGGCATATCCCTAAATGATGTGATGTATCAAGAACCTGTAGAGGTTAGGAAACATCCCCTTTTGAAATTATCCCTCATGGACATTCCCTTGGTAACCCATCATCTCCTGAAATATTTTCAATAATTGATAAGTGGAGAAGTAAATAGGGTTATGATCATCATCATGTAGTTGTAGGTTTGCTCGAATCAACCGTTCAGTAATTGTGACTTCATGATTTGCCACGATAGCCTCTATTCGCCTACCATCTTCATCGTCATGTAGTTCGGCCAAGTGCCAAAAATCCAACTGGTGGTTTCTAAAAATAACAGGGCACTCAGTATAAGAGAATCGTAGGTTTACAACTGAAGCCATCAGATCATTAAAGGAACTGGTTCATTATCAGCAGTCACTTGAAGAAGAGCGCACATGGTGTGCTTCTACTCAAAGAGATATGTTGGTTCGTTTTCCATATCTGTACATACACAAACAAAAACATATTCAAAGCAAAAATTAGTCATAAAGTTCCTGACTTTGACACATTTGAGGTTATAATTTGAAGAACTAAAGAGAAGAAATGTCTTTAAGAACCTGTTAAATTAACACTTTAAATTCACATAATCTTTGTCGGAAAACATTCAATTGAAGCTTACCGAGTCGGATTAAGGGGGCTGACAAATTAGGGTATGGAAAAATTCTAAAGCGGTTGATATTCTGGAACATGAGCAAGAGAAGTTTTTGTAATAGTGTTTGGAGAGAGACGTGAAGCATGAAATTTCACTAAGTCCCCCTTATATACCTTTTGAAAGTGAGTTTTAAATGAATTTTGTCTTATTGTGGGAAAAAGTTGTCATTCAGTTAAATTATTAAAAAAATATCTTTTCCCATTTTAAAACATTGCTCGATAATGTACATGTTATAAACCTTGCTCGAAAAAGTTAATTCATTGAAGTTTGCTAGTATTAATTCCACTTATCAAAGCTTGCTCGTTCTAGAATTTATTTAGAAATTATAAAGTAAATAGAAATAAACCTAAGAGAATATGATGAAGGAAGCTTACTCGAAATACAAGATTTCTCAAGAAATAAATCACAAGACAAATAATCAAGTATAAATCATCAAATAGGCAACCTTGCTAAGATTCAGTAAAGAATCCCAAAATAATAACTTACATACATTTTTAAATGTCAACCTTGCTCGAATTTCTGAATAACACAAACCGTGCCCGAAAGTACTTAAAACAGTTCATATAAATCAAGTATACTTTAAGGAAAAGTATGCTCGAAACACTTTAAGAATGCAAAGTGTGCTAGAGAAGGACTCTAAACACAAAGTTTACTCGAAAAGTAACATTCTGAGATTACCATGTATATTTGGAGAACACTTGAGGATTTCAAAGTGTGCTTGAACTATATAGTGTGCCCGAAAAACAAAGTTTGCCCGAAAACACTTGTAATATCAAAGAATCACATTTAGAATCATAAAGTATGCTAGATAAAGACATATTCCAAATAAAAACAACAAAGTTTACTCAAATAGACATGAAAAGCATATTCAAACAGATGTCACATAATCATCAAGTATGCTAGACAAAATTAACCTTCAGAAAATCAAAGTTTACTCGAAAGATAATAAGTATCAAAGTGTACACGACAATATATGAATAACTCATTTAAGTACTGAGCATCACAAAGCTTGCTAGAATGATTTTAAACAATCAATCAAAACACCTAAGTTTGCTAGAAAGTTCAAAAACATTAAGGTTTGCTAGAAATACCATATTCCATAACATAGCTTGCTATAATGACCTAAACAACCTATAAAACAGCTAAGTTTGCTAGAAAGTTCAGAAATCATTAAAGCTTGATAGAAGTATCATAATCAAACATATTCAAACATCAAGCTTGCTCGAAAGAGATACACTTCAAATAGAACAGTAAAGTCTACTTGAAAGTTTGTAAAATATCATAGCATTCTGGAAAAGGATAAACTTAGACAGAAACATCTAAGTTTGCTTGAAAAGGTTGAAAAATCATCAAACCTTACTCGAAAATAAATATTCAGAGCTATTTAAGGTAAAATGCAACTCTTTTTGTCTTAAACCAAAAGTCAAACAATTTTATCATTAAAGATCATTTTTAAGAGCAAATGGTGCATAATGAGATCAAATTTCAGTATTTATTCTATTCAAACCATTTTCTTTCTTTTTGTGAAAGATCTCAACATGGGATCATATTGACTAAGTTGCCTCTCAATAATTCATTCTTAGCATTATTATGATAGATTAGGCAGGTTAACAGCAGGTCTAGACTTAGCATGAATTTCATTGCCTTGGTGATATGTTTAAGGTTCAATTAATTTGCATAAGACTAAAATGGATAACACATATTGTGTTCTGATGCTCCAAATCTATTCTCTAGGCTTATTTGGCTTTCTACTGAATGCCCCTAATTGACTCCGACCCCCTGATATTTCGTAAAAATTTTTATAACAGAACATTTTAAATTTAATTGATTTTTTCTTTTCAAAACTTCAAACATATGTGAGGGTGAACGTTGGACTTACATCGCAGTTCGGACTTACAGGCCTTTCATTCGAGACATGACATGACTTACTTTTATACCCTCATCTCTGTAGTTCTATAATTAACCCTCATGTTTGGATTTTCTAAAATTTGTGAACTTATATATCAACTTTTGGTTGAATAAACAATAAAGAATTTTTGTTCACTTTTGTTTTTTGTCATTCTCAATAAGATAATTCATTTTGGTGAAAAAATAACAACGGGCTCGTGTATGATTAGATAATCACTTTTCTTCCTATCATTCAGAAAGATGTATATTAGAACATGCATAGACAACAATGTAACTCGCACATTATGTTTAGCAGTT
This sequence comes from Bidens hawaiensis, assembly GCF_021521415.1. NCBI lineage: Eukaryota > Viridiplantae > Streptophyta > Magnoliopsida > Asterales > Asteraceae > Bidens > Bidens hawaiensis. The sequence continues at coordinate 118,150 of NW_027496639.1, forward strand.
TCATTATGTTTATATCACCTCAGATTTTACACATCATGGAAAGCAACCGTACATATTAATGACTACTCTAATTGTCTTTTTAGCTTATTAAATCCATATGATTGGCAAATAATCAATGTACTATATCATTTCCCAAAAGTTTGGATCAATTTTCATTGAAAACACCCTCTTTTCAGCTTCTATAAAGCTTGAACTGAATAATCTTATCATATCTCAGCAACATAATCTACTTGCTTTGTTTCTGTCAAAAATGTTTTAATCAAAATTCATTTGAAAATTTCATTTGAGCGTGCATTTTTGACACAAAAACACATTTTGACTCCAATAGTAAGTAACATATTCTAATCTCAATCATGAATGACATCATCAAAACAAACAGACTTCATATAAAACATAGTCTAACATATCCTAATAACATCATCATATCAGATTAAACATATTTAAAAGCTAGATAGTCAAAATATCAGATAAGCACACATGCATATAAGTCACTTCAAGCACTTATCATGATATCACACACATTAACGAATAGGACTTGAACTTTCAAATAAAATACAAATTTTCACTAAGTATTAGTGAATTTTATTTAATTTTGTTAAGTTTGGTTTTACTAATGTTCGGGTTTTATGATTCCAGATACAACAGATGAAATTATGGCTGATGCTCCAGCATAAGAAAACCCTGTTATTCAAGAGGAACCACAAGCACAACAAGTTCAGGCACCACATGAACCACAACCTCAAGCACAGCAAGAAGCTGCACCTGCCGTAGGTGAGCTAGCCGATGACAAGAAACACAACATCTGTGCATTTTTGCAATATAACTTTGTGTGCCATGATATGTTTGGAGAAGTCATTGATTTTCTACGTCGCTCATGCATTCACTATGCTATATCCCCTGATATCCCTGTACATTTCAACGTGATTCATCCATTTTGGGATACTGCTCGCTATGTTGATGCTGAGAAGACTATTGTAGCTGTTGTGTAGAAAAATAATATCAAGATTGATGCTTACGTGATACGTCGAGTCCTTCGGTTTGCTAATACAATATACCACCCATGTGAGTTTGACAATACACTGATTCGAGGATTATTTAAGAGATTATTCTAAAAAGGCGACCTTGACCATTCACAATATAACAAGGCGCACTTGAGCGAACAATACAAGTTTCTACTACACGTGATTATTCATTGCCTTGGTGGACGTAAGCGTGGATTCGATGAATGCAGAATCATGCTATAATCTGCATTCGTTGCATTGATACTGAACAAGTTGTTCAATTTCTCTAAGCTGATTTTTTATCATCTGAAGGAGAATGGCTTGATTCGACATCGAAAGAACAAGTTGTTGATGTACCTCTCTTTATCCAGGTTATCATCAACGATCTAATTCCTGATTTGGTTATTGATCTGACTTTGGTTAATGACATAATTATTTTGGAACATATGTCGGAGGATACGATGTAGCATATGAAGACGCATCATAAACAGACCGTGGGGGATAAGCCAAGGTTTAAACGGTTGATTGGCCATTTGTCGAATCTTAATTATGTATGTCCATCTGATGATCATTAGATCCACGACGATTCTAATTCTGAATGTGAAGATGGACCAGGTGAGAAAAATGATGGTAATGATGGTGGTGACAGAGGTAATGGTGGTAATGGAGGAAATGGGGCAGCTTATAGACGTAACGTGGTTGAGGCAGCTAGTACTGAGGCTGCTCAACGTAAAAGAAAAGGTAAAGAGGTTATGACTGAGAAACCTAACAATACAGGTACATAGGGGAAGTGGTGTGGAGATTGGTCTCTACGAACCAAGGTTGTCAATTCCTCAACAAGTACCAGTGGTATCTCCTGTTGTTAGTATCCCGACTATCACACTGACGATGATATCATCCACTGATCCGAGATTCTCTTCGATTCCACAATTAATGTTGGCTCCCATGCTGACCTCTCATATTACGACGATTTCTGCTCCGACTACGATGCAAATGCAGCCTTCGGATCTATCATTTATGAGATTTAGTTGTCCTCAAGGTCACGTGCAATCCGTGCTTCCCTTGTTTCATACATTGACCGTTCCACAACAGATGGATATGTTGTTGAGCTTGATCCACCTCCAGGAAAGTCAAATGGACGTTGATCGACAACTTCAAGATCAAATGAGGATGGACCAACGCCGAATGTTAAGCCACATCTCATACTGCCAGAAAGTGAATCGTGATAATAGAGCAATTGTTGCTGGTCAGGGGGGAGAAATTGGAAGAACAAGAAAATATTATTCTCTAACTTACGTACAAAGACGACATATTGAAAAAGTTGAAGAATAATGACGATGGGAAAGACCCTGATGCTGGCACCAGTGGTAATGAGCCGAAACAACATGCTGGTACATGTTCTAGTGATAGTGGTGTTGAAGCTAGAAATATCGACATTTGGTAGTATATCAAGATACGACTAACGCGAAACCAATTTAATCGATCAAAGCCAAAACTATCTTATTTATGGACAACAAGCGGGGAGTTGTCATGAGTACAGCTAATGCTGATGTGATCAAGGAAGGGGTTTGTAGATTATGCCTAGTCTCGAGATTAATCTCGTTGTTGTTGGGGTTTAATGACGAGGAATTTGACGCCTTGGAGAACGAGGAGGAAGTTGAGGTGATAGACGATGAGGAAGTTGGATTTGACATGAGTATTCCATCCCAGGATACGTCGTTTATTTATGAAGACATCGAGGTCGAAGATGTGACAGTAGAGGAGTATCCTAATCTATATACATGTACCAACGTTGATCTGGTTATTCCATAAATCATGAAAGAACATGTACAAGCTGTTAAAGAGCATCTCGAGAAAAAAAAAGAAGAATATGAAGAAAGCTTCGGATTTGAGTTCGAGTTTGAGTTCAAAAGATTATGCTTTCGAAGGAATGTTTGAGGTACATAACAAAAATCGACTCTTTAAGATTATTGAAGCATATAGATATGTTGATAAAAACATGAGATGGAGGTCAAAGCACTTGCAACACCTAACCAAAAGACAACGTTCAAAGCTGTGATGATTGTGAAAGGTGACATTGTATAGTGGCTTTATGATTCGGATCTTAACGTATGTATCGTTAAGTTGGAGCACGATGTTCAGTACTACCAATACATCACCGATGTTCTCACTTTACCAAGATGGGATGTGCGAACACTTGCTAACCTGCCGCTCGTGAATCGAGGTGGCAATCAAATGGCAGGATGGTTCCATCAACATATGACGTTTAAAGTTAATCAGGATTTTAAGTTTTACAAGCCACAGGTTCCAACGAGAAAGTATATAGACGAGATCGATCTAAATACTGGTTGGAGGAAGCTGGCATTGAAGGTCAAGATGCCACGTGGGACGAAAAGAGTGCCTGTAAAGACATTTCCACAAAGTCTTTATAAAACATTCAACAGGTGGTACTATGACAACCGTACCGGTAAAGCTGTTATTGTTCTTGTCACCAGTTTGAGGACAGAGTTCGTGCGAGTTATTGATCCGAAGTGGTTCGTTAATTTATCGGAGTCGGATAAAGACGTCTTGTTCAAGAATGAGATCCGATTTGCTGACATGAAAGATTTTGAACAAGCTATGCAATTACAGCCTGTTGTGCATGTTTGCAACGCGTTTGGAGTTTACAGCTCAGTGGATTGAGAGACGAAGAGGTTAAGCTAACTAAAGAAAAAGAGCACGAGACGAGGGGGAGTTTGTTAGTACATCGTTTTTGCCTTCCCAGTCTTTGTAATTATTGTTATTTATGTTATTAATGTAAAAGGGCATTTTGGTAATTACACCAAGTCTCTTAATTATATTAAGTGTTCATTCGTTAAGGATGTTTAACGAATGAACCTATATGTTATATTATATGGCCATTCATTAAGGATGTTTTGTGAATGGCCTTAATCGTTATTAGTTAAATACCATTGGTTATGGAATGTTAACGAATGAGGTATAGCGAACGAGTCATTCGATATACTTTTTAAGTTATGTTAGGAATGAAGACGAATGAGTCCCATTCATTATGACTTGTATAACAAATGGACTTCATCATCTAAACATAGGTTGTTCGTAAAATGTAATTTAACAAATGTGTTGATTATTATTCCCGTGAGCCGTTACTCTGCCCAATTCACCTCTCACCACACACACTTCGTTCACTTAATCAATGAATCATCTACTATATATTAAGAACTAGTTCCTTATACACATAACCATATGAATTGATCTATGTAAGATATATCAAGCTCTCTCATTCTTTTTAATCTTTTAATTAAACTTAATTTTAAATTGCTAACTTTTTTTAAATAAATGAATAGAATGATCAACTTACCCTCATGTGCAAGGCACGCGTTGAAAGTATTTGCGAACTTCATTAAGTGAAATAATTTGTTGAAATTAAACTCAAATAAAAAGTAAGGCAAAATAATAAAGAACGTAAAATACAGAAAAGTTAACTAAATCGGAACGATAAAGTATGTCATTAAATCGGGTTGGAAGTTCATATAATATATAATAACAATAATAATATAATTATATTTACAGAGTATTGGGTTTATTAGAAATGAATATATAAATGATCGTCTATTAAAATTTAAACAAACTCGTAAGTGTTATAATTTAAGGTTATTAATAAAGGAAGAAAATGAAAATGTTAGTGCATAATGTCTAATGCTAGAGTCTTGTATGTATTCTAAATAGTTTAGAATGTCTTATCTGTGATTTTTGTAATATCATCTATGTATTGAAGCTATTTGGATTAATATAAAGTGAAAGATTAAAAAGGATACCTTTTTTTTCTCATCTCATTATGATTTCCGCACATAGTGTTGAAGAGTGGATAGTATGAATATTCATATCGATCCTTACGTCATTGACACGACAAGTTCTTTCAACTGGTACAAGAGCATGGGCTCGTTATCTACTTAGAGATTCACATGATTCTTTTCATTTCATCTTGTTTCTAAGAAAACTGAAGATTTCACTGTCACATTTCTATCAGATCTTCTGAAAATGATCCGTTGTTAGAATACATCAATCCTACAAAGTTTCTGTTTCAATCAAGCTTGTTTGCATCTTCAAATTGCAAAAATGATGATTAGCGCATATGTCATTATAAACAGATGTCTTATACGCCGTATATATATATATCAACGCATAAGTTGAGCAACGTATAAGTGTTTTATACGTTGTAAGTGACTTATACGTCTCTACAAACTTATTCTGCTGATTGGACTTATATGCTGTAAATATATACGTGGTTTAATAAATATACGTTGGAAGGTTGCTGGTCTTATACGCTGAGAATATATCATATTCGCTTGACGACTTATACAGATAGATTTCTTATCCGTGTAAACAATTTTTGAAAATGGACAATATGAGTGCACTTGTGAAGTTTACTACAAATTCTCAATCTGGAGAATGAGATGGCTACTTCCAACAAACCTCCGAAGTTAATCAAGATAGACGATTATCCAAGTTGGGCTGACAAGTTTGACACATATGCTCAAGCTGTGAACTATGATACTTGGCTTGTAGTGGAAGAAGATTATATTATACTAAAGAATAAAAATGGAACCAACTACCGTTTGTCACAAATTGATGATGACAATAAAGTCACATTCTTTAGAGAAAATATAATGCTAAATTTTTTTCAACAAACGATCAAGATTGAGATCTTCCAATTGCTTCAACACAATGGTTCATGTTACTTTACCTGGAAAGCTCTTCTAAACAAGGAGGGGTAATCCGGATAGGAGAAAATACAAAATGGCACTTCTGAAGAAAGAATTTGATATCTTTACGAAGGAAAAAAGATAATCGTTCGCACAACTGATCAAAAGGTATTGCCATTTTGTGAATGATATGAAGATATTGGTTGTAGAGAAACCGGACTTTGAATATATTGATAAGTTGGCTGACGCTTTACCTGAGGAGTAGGAGACTTTCATCATGATCCAACAATCCAATCATGTTTCGTATGCATTCCTTAGCTTGGCAAGGTTCATAGAAAAGTTGGAAGCTCAAGAATTGGAATTTAGGAAGAAACATAAAATGAAGAATTCAACCGCTTCAAAAGACATTGGACTTTATTTCAAAAGTTCTCAATATGCGGTACCTCAAAATCCCAAGATTCAAGCTGCTCATTGTACTGATAACATGGGAGCTGCTTTTATGGGGAATCAACAAAGTGCTTCACAAACTTCAAAATTTTCAAGCAGTTATTCAAGCACCATATCATCTAAACAACAATCTCCACCATACAACTTCCAGAACCAAAACCCTGATGTACTTCAATGTAATATTGTTGTTAACATCAAGAACAACAATGGTCTTACAACTGATAATATCAAGGAACACATGGCATTTCTAGGATCTGTGTTGCAATCATATGAATGTCTTATTGCCAGAAGAATTGGAAACTTCAACATGACAAAAAAGGATTATAACCAAATTGATCCTGAGAAGATGGAGACGCTAGACATTGGATGTTGTATGACAAGTGTGGTTAGAAGGGCTCAAAGGTTTAAATAAATTACAATAAGAAACGGTATGGATGGGACTACATCAAATCTTGGTTTTGTTAATTCAAAAGTAAGATGTTTTAAGTGCAATGAGAAAGGACATTTCAAAAGTGAATGAACTAATAAAGAAGGGATTACATCAAACAAGCCATTTACCACATAAATGTATCAACTCAAGCTGTTCCATTCACCCCAAAGAAACAAAATGAAGCATCTACTTCTCCAACCAAGGCATGTCATGCTTCACAAATGGATGAAGGTTTCAACTGGAAAAAATACTTTCAAGCAAATGTTTTGGAGGTTGTTGAGACTGTGGTTGAGTGAGAATATGTTAACGAAGAGCCAATATCTAGCCAGTAACAAGATACATCAATACTTTAACAAATACTTTATTGAATATGTTATGGTGAATACATTATGGTAATACATTATAGAGAAAATCCGGCATGGTAACGACACTTGATAAAATTAAGCACAAATCCCTTCTTCTCCATGAATAGGATCTGCCTATTTATAAGCACAAACCCCATTCGTTAACATTACTAACGAATGGAGTGATCCCATTCACGAATGAGATCCCATTCGTTGTATATCCATAACGAATAGGGATTAACTTAACGAATGAGCATTCATTCGTTATAAATCCATAACGAATGGGATCCTAACTTAACGAATTGCCTAGTCTATAACAAAAGGACCAATTTGCTATACAATCCATAATGAATGACCATATTACATTATACATAAAGACTAGACTACCCCTAGCCTCTTCGATCATCTACGGACAACAAATCATGCACTTACAGCCTAAATTAGACAATATATCAAGATGGGCTAAATAATTCATTTTGAGCAGAACCTATATGAAACTTTATTGAGATGGCCCATTTTGACTCTGAATTCAGTTTTCTATTATTCCATTTTGAGTTGAACCAAATTCATAATTGTTTTAAAACCACCCGTTGTGACCTGAACCCATTTTGCTTGTAACCTATTTCGATTGGACCCAAATTGGTAGTTTTGTGAACGACCCCCCCCCCCCCCCAGTCATTTTTCATAGAACCTATGTTTACCAAAACCAAATTTGACCCTAACAAATTTTGACCTGTAACTCGGACCAGCCTGACCCGACCAATTTCCATGCCTGGTTGTGATTAAGGTCAGTTGTAGAAAGTTTAAATGGTAGAAGAAAATACATTAAAGAGCAAGGGTCCCTGCTCCTATCGGAGATGTGATAATTGCAAACGGAAGATCTTGTGCCTTGATAACTTTCTTAACCTCCCTTGACTTTTCAAGAAGGAATCAATGTTAGCAGATAAAAGTAATATAATAGTTAAAACTAAAGATAAGTAGTTGAAAAAAAATACTTGTGTTTCATATTGGGTACAAAGATTCTCAAATTCTAGACCCCAAAAATCAACATAATCAGAAGCTTAACTTGGAATAAGTAGTAAAGGCAACTAATATAAGGAGACAAATACAAGAAAATTAATTTAAAAATTTATTGCCGTAACTTTGTTGTAATAAAATAGAAGTAAGAAGTTACTACCCACTATATCATGATAACTTCAAAGCAAAATATGATCCATGAGTATGACATATAGAGGTGCACACTGAGAGTGGTTTGAAACCAAACCAAAGCGTCAATTTGTGAGAACTTCTTCATTGAAACCAATCTGATTTGGATTAGACGGGACAAAATCATACTAATTAATAGAAAGTTCAATTCTGTTAACCGATTGAACGAAAAGGATCGAGTAATTATGTTTCGCCAAATTACAAAACTAGAAAATAAGAAACAAATGTTTCAGTCATTTATAAACTCTTTATGAAGCTTTAAAATTATGCTTTTGATTCCCTTAATCGGTGATATTCTTATTCACACTAACATTCACAACACCTGTTTTATCACATACCGTCAATTGATTGATCAAATAGGGAAACCTACAGACCCAAATCAAACTGATTATATCATTTCCTCAATAATCTCAAGTATTAAATATATGAAAAAAGTTATATAAAATCCAAACCAAAGGTGGCCCATGTGTAGATCTCTTGGCCACATAGTTACACGACTTGAAGAACATTGCATATTTGTTTGACCACTTGTTCAACTATCCATGAATGTGCTTAAAACTAACCAATTTTCCCCAAAACACAATTCTTCCACATCTCCCCTCTTGAGAAACATAAATAAATATAAAGATAAAAATAAAAATAAAAGTTAGTATAATTATCATCCAAAACAAGAAAAAGAATCCGTAAATGAAAATATTATTCTGTTAACACCCGTAATATCTAAATCAGCTGCTTTATCGCGATACTCTCACCATATTCTCTACACCGCAACACACATTCACAACCAAAAAAGCACCATTTCTATTATGTCTTTATGTGATAATTTCCACAGCTGAAAATGAAAATACAAATTAGTTGAATTTATTTTTCAACATTAATTTTTCCATGATTAGTTTAGAGACCAACAAAATTTCTTAGTTTTTCTAAAATTGGCAAACAACAGTTTTATTTCAAAATATCTTAAAACTAAAATGAAACCACTGTCCTAACACTATGGTTTTATTTCAGTTCAAAATTTTAGAAGATTTTGAGACTTGTACAATAAAAAAAAAACAACTAACTTTTCTTCTTTAAAAAAAATTGATGCTTTCCATTCTTTATCTGCCTAACTTGCTTTCGGAAGCCACTAATCATATCATCCAGATTAGTTTGCATTGTATCAGTGTGTAGTTGGATAAAATCACAACCTGCCGCTTGTCTATGCTAAGCCCTTCTCTTTAATGGTAAGCAAATATGTTTATGAAAGTATATATAATTAATAAAAAAAAATGAAATTATGCATTAACGTTAATATGATAACTAAGTAATGTATAAAAAGAATACTCTTTGCACCCTACACCAAGAAAACCAGAAATGAATTCATTCACTTGCTTGAAAAGATTGATGAAAGCAAATATAGAGGTAGGGTAGCAAAAATATATGTGGTCCATAAAATGGTACACGCGGGTCACTTAGGTCAACAAAGGGAGTCACCTGCGGGTCATGCTACAGTACTTTCGGACCATCCACATGGTCCACGAGAACTTTATACGAAAGTTAAAAGTCTAATATACCTTCCTAGGAAGAATATAAACTACTCAAGATACGAAAGCCTCACGCATAAAGAAGGACGAACAAGTGACGTCACTGATATAAAGAAAAGGGTGGTGTAACTAACTTCCTTTTATAAGATTGATGGAAATACTCCTTGATAGTAACATGTAATCTCTTATGGATAACACGTGGTGGAATAACCACTTAGGAAAGGACAACTGTACATTCTGTTATAACCGTGCACATGGCTAGCTGTCACCTCGTATCAAATCTCGCCACGTGTCCATTTAGGTAAAAGGAAGCATCTTCTAGATTGTGACAACTCCACCAATCACATTCCCTTCACCACCGTCTATAAATACTCAACTTATAATCAAGAGCTATTCATTCATTTTCCACACATAACATCAGTTAACTTGTATTTCTCTTTCTATAGGAACTATACTTATTCTCATGCCGGTCGGTGGTTACGGGAAGACCCCCTACCTTGTCCTTCCGTAGCAAGCTCACGGTGGTTCTGTTTTGCAGGGCATTCTTCTCGGAATTGATTTGACTATTGACCTATTTTAGTCTAGTCCTAATATCACAATCCATACCCAGTGGAATTATGGATCTAACCTCTACTGGTTTGGATCCGTGTTTCTTCATTAGCGTTATTCGTGTTTTTTTTCCTAGAAAAGTTGTTTTTTGGTTGTATCGGTTAAAATGATTAGATCCAGCAGATTCCGGTGATGGTTAAACGACCTGTTGGTCGAGATGGTCCTACTCAAGAAGAACAACGAGGGAAACTTGTCGGAATCATCAAACTTCAGATATGGAAGACAACTATGGAGATTCTCGTTGGCTGAGAACCCACCGTCAGAATTCTAGATCTGGAAGGATTTAAACTCTAGAAGAATGGTTGCAGATGCAACAAGAACAAGTTGATAAAGTGTACGAACGAATGTTGCAGGATAATTGTGTTCGTGTGAGGACTTTGACGTATGAAGAATCACCTCCTTCATCTCCTTCTCCTCCACCTACAGTTCGTCACAGTCAGCTTCATGATAGTGTTAAAATTATGACATTTTCGGATATAATTAAAGAGGGAAGTTGCGACAGAGGTCACCGATTTTTGCAGAGTACTTCCCGCAGAACCGAGTATTATCAGAGTCATACTTTCCGTAGTTATCGTGATCTTACATATCGAAATGAAAATGATGGTTATCCCAGCGATGATAGTCAAATTCGTGGTCATGAAGAGACTAGTCGCCCGCATGCGGTAGTCACATACGCATAATATTATTGTAGCGATGTGGAAGAGGATTTTACCAAGCCGTATCAACCTGCAGCTTTCGCAGAAAAATCTAAGTTCATCCCGCGGATTGCTACTACTCCTTTTCCAGTAAATGTGAAGATTCCAAGTAATTTAGGTAAGTACAATGGCAAGGCTGATCCCAGTGACCATTTGCTTAACTTCACTTTGGTTTGTGGGGTCAGTGGATGGAAACTACCGTATTGGTAACACATGTTTGCTTTTACTTTGACCGGGGCTGCCCGTGAGTGGTTTGAAAACTTACCTGATGGGCAAATTCAGAGTTGCAATGATCTGCTGGCAAACTTTTCACCACACTTCAGGAAGCAGGAAAAACACACGTGGCACCCAAATGAGATATCGGATGTGGTTAAGTGGGAGAATGAATCTGTGGAAAATTTTATTACTCGTTTAAATAATATAAGTCTGAATATTGACAAGATCAGTGAGGATATGTTAATAGGTGCTTTTAGAAAAAATATCCAGAGCTAAGATTTGATTCGGAGTTTGACGAGGCAGGATGGTATGCCCAAGTAATGGGATGCTATTTTGTTTGCCGCTAAGGTGTTCACTGCAACAGAGAAGGTTTTAGGGCGTGAAATTCTTATGCAAGCAACTAAAACAAATTTTAAGAGGGCTTGGCCTAATAAACAAGTGCGGGGTTCCATTTCGTCATGAATACACCCACCCGCAGATTCTTCCAATCAACCGGATGCGCAGACATTAATTGGCCAGAAAAGTAAGGACCACAGCTGGGGGCAAGACAGTCACACGTGCACTTTGTTGACAAAGACTCTGTCAGAATTTTTGACGACTGAGAAGGTTGAATTCAAGAAGCCTCAGCCTATAATGGGAAGACCGCATTTGAATCCAAACATATACTGTTTGTTTCATAATAATATCAGTCATCATATAGTATTTGCAACTACTGGTTTTCAAGAAAGGTTTTTTTCTGCTTATACTGAAGTGGAGAAAAAGGCCTTAGAATTCGAAATGAAAGCATATTCCACTTTGACTGTGGCATTACCCGATAATATTTTCCATCAAGTGGGAATTATTAAAGTGTGTGCATCTTTTAAAAGGTGAGACAGTCGAAGAAATGTTGACTAGGTTTAATCACCTGATTGATGAGATGAATAAACTGAAAATGGAACCAAATGAATCAGATAAGATTGATATTGTCGAGAATGCTCTACCAAGTTGTTATTCAATTTTTCTGATGGTGCTTAAAGAAAACAATTTATTCAAAAATGAAGATCTTACTACTATGGAGTTTATATAAAAAATTGAAGACATGGAGTATGACATGAAGCGTCAAAAGTCTTCAAAAGAAACTCAAGACCCGACATTATATGGAGGATCTTTACCTTTGAGAAGTTCTGCACCTCTAATCGCCGCCTTCTCATCACAATGTTCACAAGAAATGCCATCTTCTATTCATGAACAAATGCGAAATGTGTGTTTCATGGCATATGATTCAAATACTCATTCTGGTGATGCTAATACTTCATTCTATGGGTTTGGTTCAACTCAACCACAAAACGTGAACATGAAGGAAGCTGAAAAACATTTCTCTTTCCTAAGAGCTTTCATGAGTTCTTATGAAAATTTGGTGAGTGGTAAAATTCCCACGAATGAACTGACAGATGAAGATTATGATCAAATTTATCTAGATGATTTAGAGTTGATGAATCTGAAGTAGTACAAGGCTGTGATCATACGTAAAGTTAAAAAGTTCATGAAGAGAACTAGTAAAGATTTACCGACGTTGAATAAGCGGGTTGGCTTTGACAAGCTTAAAGTAAAATGCTATATTTGCCTAGACTTTGGTCATTTTACTAAAGAGTGTGACAAGCCGAAGAAGGAATGCAATAGACCCCGCAATCAAGACAGAAGTTCGAGTACTGACTCAACTAAAAAAGGTTCTAGGGTGATTCTTCTAAAGCTTATGGGTTGCAAGCTCTACTCATAGCTGAAGGGATTGATTGGAATCAATGACTGTTGGGTAATGTCAATCAAGCTAGCCTTGTTGTATTTGAACAACTTGAAAATTTACAAGACATTCAACAGGTGGTACTATGACAACCGTAAGGGCGAAGCAGTCATTGTTATGGGAACAACTATGAAGACTGAGTTCGTGCGAGTCATCGATCCGATGTGGCTCGTTAACTTATTAGGGACGGACAACGACTTGCTATTCAAGAATGAGATTCTTTTTCTGACATTAAAGATTGTGACCATGCTCTCCAATTCCATCGCGTTGTTCGTGTTTGTCACGCGTTCGTAGGTCGTAGTTGTCCTGAGTGGAAGTCAAATCGGTTCATCTAAGTTATAGACAAAGAGCACGAGACAAGGGGGAGTTTGTTAGTGCACCGTTTTGGTCGTCTCGGGTCTTTGTATTTAATGTAATTTATCTTTATTAATGTGAAGGGCTTTTTTGTAATTTATAGGTTGTATTTAATGTAATTTATCTTTATTAATGTGAAGGATGTGTAAAGAATAGACTTCATATTCAATATATAGGTTGTTCATGCCAATTAATTTAACAAGTGTAAGTCTTTGTTAGCCGTCACTCTGCCAAAATATCCTCTCACACTAACACTTTCTTCAATCTAACATATAAAATATCTTACACATAACACTAACTAGATCCTAGATCAGTATCAATCATGAATTGATCGGTATTAAGCTTAATCAAGCTCTCTCACTTAGTGCTTCCCACAAGGTCGAAACATGATGTGATTTTGGGAAGGGAGGCCATTGGTGATTTCAATGCTAACCCTTCTACTGCACATTGTCGCACATGGTGCGGTAGGGGTCTCTACACAGAAAAGAGTAGCAATAATTCACGTGAATAAACAATGTTTCGCGACTGACAGTTCTAAGCCAATCAAGTCACCAAAGTTAATCATGATAACAGACCCAGAAAAGTAGGCATTAAACCAAAAATCCTGAGTAAACTGTAACATTTGGACCCTCTATTTCAGAAATAGTGAGAACTTTTTTAAAGTAGTTACTCTCTAAGGATGTAGATGTCTTTTCTTGGCAACCCGCATATATAACCTGGGTACAAATGGAGATTACAGAACATAGGTTTTGGGTGAATCCAGCGCTCACACCTATTGTTCAAAAGAAGCGTAAAATGGGTCCAAATCAAACCATGGCGATGAATGAATAGGGTCAAGATTTACTTCACGCTGGAATAATTAGAGAAAGTCAGTAATCGTGAGTCGAGAATCTGGTTATAGTTCCCAAAAGCAATGGAACTTGGCGGATGTGTACTGATTTTAAGGACTTGAACAAGGCATGCCCGAAATACTATTACCCATTGCCAAAAATTGACCTAAAAGTTGAAGCAATAGCACCTTTCAAAATTTAAGTGTTTTTAATATGCTTACCAAGGATATCTTCAAATCTGCATGGCGGCAAGTGATGAAGATAAAATAGCCTTTCAAACTGACCAAGGAACATTTTGTTATAAGATGATGTCGTTTGCTTAAAGAATGCAGGTGAAACTAATCAACGATTGGGGGATAGCACATTAAGGGGACAATTAGGCATACTTTGTGTCACACCCAAACCTAAGGCGGAAATGTCGGGGCGCGAACTGATTGTTCACAGCTCTCACGGTACCATCATGCAATAATTTGAAAATGGCAATATCTGTTAAATTAAATTAAATATTCAAATAATCCAAACAAAGTACAAATCATTAAAAACAGAAACAAATAAATTCAAACTTAAGTCTTGATAAGTTGTTGTCTTGATAAGTTTCTTCTAACTTAAAGCATCGTTTAAATCTCTTCCAAAACTTAATCAATTCAATCTAAAAACTGCATATACGTATAAAATAGATGTATTTTGTCAACACTAGGTTGAGTGAGTAAAACACCAGTTAATTCAATATAATATAATGAGAAAAATAAGCAAATTGTACTTATGAGATATACAATCAAGCCAATGAGCAAATAAATGAGTGTTGGTAAAACCATTGCCATGCGAAGTGGGCTTTGGTTACTATGACGGTCGTATGATCATACTAAATGTTAATATGATGGACCTCTCCAAATGCGTTCAAATAAACAAGTAACAAATAGCAATTTAGGCAATTAACTGATAGCGCACAAGGTTAACAATTTATAATGTGAATACTAGTAGTATGTAAATTGTCACACCCAACCTAAGGAGAAAATGCCAGGGCGTGAGCTAATTGCTCACAACTCTCATGGTGCTATCATGCAATATTAAAGGTGAAAATATCTATTAAATTTTATTAAATATTCAAATAATCAAATACAAAGTACAACTCGTTAAACAAAACAATAAATACAACACTAAGTCTTGATTATATATCTTCTAGCATAGCAAATCCTAAATTCCTCAATAGATACAGATAAATCAAATCACACGATGACCCGCATACGCGTTGAAAATACAAATACTATTGTTAAACCAAGGTTCAGTGAGTAAAACACTAGTTTAAGACACTGCAATAATAAATAAGAGAAAACGCAAACTGTTCGTGTTTGATAAACAATTAAGCCATAACATATAAACAATTCACACAAACAATAAAGATATAGCTAAACCGTTGTCATGCGAATATGCATTGGTTACCAAATATGGGTTGTCGGTGAAACCGTTGTCATGGGAATGGACGTCGGCCACTACGACGGTCATATGATCATACTATTAATGATGGGCCTCTCAGAATGCAGTAAGATAAAGCAAGTAAGCAAATAGCAAGTTAGGCACAAACTGATATACACACAAGGATTAAAAGTTTCACTTTTGAAAACTAGATAATAGATAAATATTCTAAATACGCATATTGTACGTCCCGATTATATCTCTCAATCACTATGTCGTAACCCACACATTAAGTGTCGACAAGAGGGTTAACGACTTGCTAATTTGGGAAAGAACAATAGGGTATTAATGGCAGAAACACTAACACGCTAAATGTTGATTGCAAGACACAAATTTAACAAACACACACTGTAACTCAAAATATTTCCTAAAATAGAACGTCAGAAATAATCATAAATCAATTAGGGTTTCAAAATGGAATATTAGGATCTTGAGGCAGATTTCCATACAGAAATATGTCAGCCGTCAAAATCACTATCAGGTGTAAGGTCAGGTGTTGTGTGTCATAGGCGTGCCCTAAATTATTCCTTTTATAGGCCTGCTCTAACACCCGCCATTCCTTCTAGAGACCCTAATGATAGTAACATTACATATTCAAACATAATACAAAATATTCTATGTGTAAACAGGTCTTCGAGCAAGCTTTGCAGCTTATGCCTTCATTGAGCAGACCTGGTAACCATAAACTGTGTTGGGGAACAGTTCTCCGAGAAGACTTTACTTAGGATATTTTCCTTAGAAAATATCCATCTAGTAGACTTCAATCTTCTTGACCATATCAAACTTTGCTCGATATAGTCCTACGAGCAAACTTTTTCTTCAGAAATCCCTTCAACTCTTTGTTAACTCTAACTTATTTGAGCAAACCAAAGTGTGCTGGTAACATTGTAGCCTGTACTGGTAGCACTGTAGCTTGCTCAGAGATAAACCTTGCTAGAAGAAGCCCTTAGCATATTTCTTTATCAACTTCCTTCAAGCTTGCTGGGACCACTGTTTATTAAGAATAAACTTTGCTATATCTTCCAAAGGACTTGGTATCAGCTTGGTTTAGCCAAGGGTTTTCTCGGAATCAAACCTTGCTTGAGTTGAAAAACAACCTTGCTAGACAAAGTGAAGTATGCTCAAACTTACACTTAAGAAGACTTCAAGAAGATAACCTTGCTCGAAAGGCAAAATAACTTGCTTGATTAAGTAAAAGCTTGCTAGGAGGCCTAAGTGTGCTCGGTATCCATACTTAGCCATTTTCAGAGAGGTTGAGAAGATTCCAATCTTCTTATGTCTTTTCTTGTCATATCTTCGACCCGACAATCTCCCCCTAGATTGGAACACCTCAGTTGTACCAAAACACCTTAAATGGTTACATACACTTAGCCAAAATACACATCAAATTTCAAATTGAAAATTACATATCAAAAGGAAAAATGTTACAAGTTAGAATTATGTCCCATGGACATTGCAAAGTAATCCTATGCTAATAAATAAACTCATCTGCTTGAGCTTGAGGCTTCTTATCTTCGATCCAACTTGACACTAGCGGCTCTTCCTTAAATAAGAATAATTTCTGTTTGTGAGGATGATTGAGGGGCAGGTTCCACCTGAATATATCCCCCAAATCCTCATCATGCAGAAATTGCAGTTCTTCATTTTCTTTGATGTTGCCCAAGGCTAGCCCATCAGAGTTTCGGAGAATGAAGGATTCATCATGTACTTAATAATCAATGCTTGTAATCCTTCCATTTCTCTGGACTTCATAGTGAGGCCTTGTCATCTACCGCCTCATACTAATGCACTCCATCATGTTTACCAGAGGGATTTTGTTCTTCATTTTTGACTTGTAGGTATCTTCAGCATACGTTATCTCCTTCATCATCTTCACTCTCCTGTTTCTTTCATGCTCAGAGAGTTCCCATTTCCTCTTTTTGTTTAGCATGGGGAACCCTTGTCTGTCTTGATCCATGAGATGCTTTGTCTTCCTGCAAATCTATGTCTATTATGATAATAATACAAATTCATAGTTGCCATCTCAGCCAGTTGTTCTCATTTGAATTTTGCGAAGTCATATTTGAAAATAATTTTTCTCAAGTCACCACTTTTCATCACAACTTTCATTGTGTCAGTTTGTGCATCGAAGAAGAGCTTCTTTGGTAGGTCCACATCAGACGGTGGCCTATGTTGTCTTTGGTGTGCAGCTCTGGTGGTAGGGATCGGGACACTTATAGCTGAGGGTCTTGAAACATATTTCTTTTTATCAACAGAGACCCTCACATGCCCATACTTCTTTTCAAACATTTCAATGATTTTATCTTTAGGTAGCACTACAACGTTCAGATAATTTTCACCCTCTCTAGACATGGTAGTAATCATTCCCATAATTTCATCATCAGTTGGTCCCTCAGGGACAGATCTTTGTGTTCCAATCAATTCACCCTTTGGACCACACTGGAATTGTAGGAGTCTTCTTTGTTCAGCCTCTAGTTTTCTCATTCAACCTTTTCCTCATAAAATATTTGTTTCGGTCTTTGCCAGGATTGTTAAAAACTCCTTCTGACATGCCTCTGCTGAGCATCAAGCCTTTAAGGGTCTTGATCTTGTTCCCTTCTTTCCATGGCTCAAGGTTTTACAACGGGTTCCTCTTTTACAAATACAACATGAGGAACCTTGGATGATGAAGGCTTTTCTTGATCATGTTTGTTCTTTTCATCTTCAAGCATGGAAAACTTTTCTAACTTGCTCAGATTTTTCGTTTCATCCCCTATGCCCCTTCCTTCTATCAACCTATCAAACAAAATCACCTACTCATCCTCCCATTTCTTCTTCTTTTCATCATTCTCTATTTCAGCCAGGGTCATGATTCTAGGTCTTTTTGTTGCTTCTTGAAAGTTGACTTTTCTTGATATTCTTTTGTAATGTGTTTAGACTTGATACCTGCTTAAACTACCAACCAGTTCAAAAGAGAAACCATGTTCAATCAGCAACCTGCACTTCCCATTAAATTTGGCATATAATCATTCAAGTATTTCAGTTTGTTTTCCAGCTTTCTTCATTCTATCCAACTCTTCTCTCTTCACAGTTTCAACATTTTTAGATATCCATTCTCTAACTCGTCAAATTTCATCTTGCTCAAGTTTTTTTCAGAAAGTCCATGCATTCTCTAGTAGTTTCTAAACTTTTGGGATTCTCTGTTTTTCTTCTCCATCTTCATTTTAATGTCTTCAGCCTCACCATCAATCAACTCCTGTAGCTCCTCATCTATCATTGGAGCCAGGGTTTCAAACTTATATCCATGGTTAATCAATATCAGAATTATTGGATTATTTTTCCTTGCTACATCCAACATGGTCTGTATGTTCTCCCTAGGTTCATCAGTCAATTCAACATTTGGGGAGTCAAAGTGTCATCTACTTCATCAGAGAAATCATCCAGAGCCTCTATTCTTGGTTCATTTACTTCAGGCTCATCTTGTACATCATTAGGTCTAAACTTTGTAAAGGAATAGCCTTGACAGGACTATCCTTTGGACTTTCAAAAATATAATCAGTTCTTTCAAAGTCAGTCTTCACAGGATTCTCCATCACCTTAGGACTTTCAACCACATATTCAACCTTCTTGGGACTTGCACTCTTGCTTCTTCTAATGTATTTATTTCCATATTTTCCCCATATTTCAGGGTCCCACTCTTCTTGATTTTTCTCAATATCGTTTTCAGTTTCCTTAACCCATGCTTTGGTAGCAATTCGAGTCACTGACTCTCAAGCTTCATCAATCACGAATTATTTTTCAGGTTGGGCTTGTTTTAGATTAGAGATGACTAGAGCCAGTGTGTTGTCAACTTCTTTAATTTGTTTAAGCTTAATTAAGCTTTCAATCACCTCATGGTCTAGCTCCCCTTCTTCATTCAAGGTTTTGGAAATCTGAGCCTCCTCCATCAGAATTTCTTGTTGTACAAATTCCTGCTCAGTTAAGGATGTAGCAATCCTTTCTCTTTCCAATATCTCATTCAAAGTGTCAGCATGCCTTTTGAAAGCTTGTTCATCAGTTTCATTAACATCCAATACATCATCCAAAAACTTTTGCTTTTGAGTTTCCAGGGGATGCAGTTGTTCTTAATTTTCAGCAATGGCTTTCCCCTTACCCTTCCTCCTCTCCTCATCGGTTTCCCTCACAATTTTTGGTTCACTGAGAAAATTTTCAATTTGATCAATTAGGTCCTCCATCTCCACATCAATAACATCATCCCTCTTCTTAGAAGTTTCATCATTAATATCTTCCACTATCTCTTCAGTATCACCACCTTCATCAATGATTGCATCAGTTTGAGGCTCAGTAGTCATATCGTAAGTTGCTATTGCTTCAGTCAAATTGTTATCAGTTTGTTTATCAGCCTCATTTTCATCAATATTTTCACCATCAATCTCCTTCTCATTCACCTTCTCCACTACATTCTCAACTGCCTCATTATTCACAACATAATTTTATTCTCATCCATCTGATACGTCACCATCATAACCATCTTGCTCACCTCTCCTTTCCTCACTAACATCCTCCTCACCACTTCCATATAACTCACAAAGATTTTTCAAGATATCCTCCCTCTCAACCTCAAAATTCTCTTCCATAATATCATCTTCATTGACTACAGGCAAATTCTCCCACTGTTTTGGTGCAGCTGAGGTCTTCTCAACCTCAACTTCCTGGGTTTGAATCTTTTGTTTTGCCTAAACCAACAAAGATTCTAATTCAGCACTCCTCTTCTTCAAGTCCTCATTCTCTCTCCTTAGGTCAACATTCTTCACCACTTCATCCATATGCCTTGAAAACAAATGGGCACCAGGGGAAAGAGATAGGGTTGGTGTATCTGAGAATGGATTAGGTATGTTGGTTTTGGGGATGGATGGGTTCATGGGGTGGGCTTGGGCTTTCAAAAATGTTTGTTCTAGTTGAGGGTAGTGGGTTTATGTTTTGGACTAAAGGTAAAGTTGTGGTGTGGACAATTTCAAATATTGGTTGGTAATTTGTTTGGGATTGGGTTGGGGATTAGTAGGGTGTATTTGGTTGGTTAATTAGGTGGGTTAGGATATGGTCTGGTATATAAGGTTCATGGAAGGGTAGGTCTTGGGTTGGTATAATAGGTTGGTTTAGAATTTGTGTTAAGGGTGGGCTTTGGGTTTGTGGTTGGGTTTGGTCTTGGTTTTGGATATGGGGTGGGCTTTAGGTTTCGCTTTATGGTGATTGGGTCTTTATGGGTGGGGATGGGATAATAGGTTCATTTTCTTGGGGTGGGGATGGTTTTTGGTGTTGTGGTGGGGATGGGATTTGTTGTTCGTGTGGGCTATTTGGTGAGGCTGGTGGTGTATGTATGGGTTGATTCTCACCCTATGCCTCAGCAATAACAACCTCATCAACAATAAAATTTCCTTCAAGTCCCCCTTCTCCTCCATCACCTCCATCGTCCCCATCATCAGAATCATGATAAAAATCACCATCATAATCACTTTCCTCTTCCTCCTTAGAACTTATATCTGGAACAGGCATTATAGCCAAATTTTTGTCCAAAACCCATGGCAATATATCTAAAACCCCACATCTGGGTTGAATCGGCTTGTTAATGCCAACTTTGCTATCCTCTTATACACATCAGGATCTTGTAAAATATGTGTTGTTCCAATAGTTGGCAAATCAGTTAATGCCTGATTGAAGATGATCTGCAGAAATCTTGGATAAACCAAGAATTTATCTTTTTCCTCCATCCTCAAGTTTGCAGCCAAACCTTCAAATATCATCTTTGAGAAGTTGACAGGCATTGTGGCATTAGCAAGATCATGACTCATCAAAGTCCATGAGCCTTTCCTTGGTCAAAAACCTTGCACTATATGGTGTATCAAGAAACGGTAAATATTAGGAATCATGCCCTTTTTGAATTGTCCCTCGTGGACGTCACCCTGAAATCCCATCGTTTCTTGGAATATCTTTAACAATCGATCAGTGGTGAAGTGTATTGGGTTCTCCACATTGTCTTGTAGTTGTAGGCTTGCCCGTAAAAGTTGTTCCGTTATAATAATCTCATGGTGTGCCATGGAAGCCTCTATCTGCCTACCTCCTGCATCTTCGTATAATTGGGCAGAGTGCCAAAAGTCCATCTGATGATTCCTGTAAAGACTGGACTCTCCGTTAGGGCAAAATGGATATTCAATTGTTGTAATCACCGGATTATCGGTTCTACTGGCAAGTTATAGTCAGTTACTTGAAGAAGAGCACACATATTGTGTTTCTTCTCGAACGAATATGCTGGAACAACTACCATATATGTACATACAAAAACACAAACACATTCAAAGTAGAAATTAGTCATACAGTTCATAGCTTTGATATGTTTTATGTTAGAATTTAAAGAAGAAATGAAAGAATTTCTTCAAGAACTTGTTCTTCGACAAATTGTAAACCTACACATAAAACATAGCGGTTAGTGACTATAAAATTAAAGCCTTAATTCGATACAATCAGTGTCGTTAAACATTCAATTGACACTTACCGTGTCGGAATTAGTTGGCTGGTTAATTTAGGGTAGGGAATTAAGAACAACGTCTGAGATTCTGGAACGAGAGTAGCAGCAATAATGCAATAGTGGGAAGAGAGAGAAGTGAAATGTGAAAATTTCTCTAAGTCCCTCTTTTATACTTTTTGAAAGTGAGTTTTAATTGCATTTGTTTTTTTGTGGGAAATAGCTGTCAAAATATCTCAGTAAATATCTTCCCTTTAAAAACCTTGCTGGTTAAAGCATATTTTACAAACCTTGCTCGCAAAAGTTTATTAACAAAGTTTGCTAGTTATAGGTTATTCACAAAGCTTGCTCGTTCTAGAATTTTCTCCATCTTAGCAACGACTTCGGTAGAATACTATGTTGGGTAACCAGGTTGATCACAAGATAGTAACACCTCACGGATTATAGCCTTAGAGATAATAACATGCTTCTTCTAGATCTTCGACTCAATAACAATAGGTCCCCAACACGTCTTTGATTGATGGAAGCAATAGTCCAAAAATCTGTCACCACTAATTTGAACTCCTTGTGAGCCAGAGGAGGATCAAGTAGGCATCCAAGAATAGTGTGAGTGTCTACAAACTTATTAAGTGCTTGATCAGCCATGATTGCAACAAACGAGTCAAGTAAGTGATATATTCACTTCAATATTGAATCAATTATTATATGGAATATATCTCGTAGAATGGACAACATGATTATGGTGTAGGGACCAAAAACATAAATATTGAAAATATAAGCCCCCTTTGGTAAATCCAAATAATACTAATAAAAATCTTATAAAAAGACGTTTTCATCACAATAATTTTAGTTTTCTATCAAATTATTAGAGTTTTTGGTCCATATACAGATTTTTCGGTCAACATTAAGAGTTTTCGGTCAATAATTATCGTTTTCGGTCCAAACAATTAACAAAGAACCCTTGACAAACGAGAACATGGGTTCTCGGGTAATCTGATGGTTTCTCAGTCATAGTATGACCGAGAACTCTTGAGATCTCTATTGATCAAAAGGTTCTCTGGTTGACCAAGAGTATTTGGTTAACCAACACCAATAACCTATGATCTAAAAGATTATAGTCCTTAAAACCCTTTGGGTTTCGTCTTTGAATTTTGTGTCATCTTCCACAGGATCCAAATCGCCTTTTACACAAAACCTGCAACTCAAGATAATCTTATAACAAACTCAGAAACACCATAATCATTAATCACAAACATGATTCACAATCACATATCATAGCCTAATGAACCAATTAACCCAAAGCACTCAAATGATCTAGAGATTTCCAACCAGGGCCGAAAATAGATTTTGATTTATATTAGTTTACCTTTTAAGACTTAAAGAAATCAATTCAACACTGATGAGCAAGGTTTATATTTTTCGGATTTGGAAGAAAAGAAGCTTAAAGGTTTTTTCCGATATGATAGTTTCGAACAATAATACACACACATAAAACAAGTTGCCTCTTATACATCAATTCTTGATCTAGGGCGAAAACTTTAATAGGCCGAGAACGCCATCAATATAAACACATTGGGCCAAACTGACTTGGTGGATAACCTAAGTATTATAAACAGATTGGGCCAATCTGACTTGGCCAAGAACATAGTTATTATAAACATATTTCACGGGCGGCCTGATCCATGTTTAAAACAATTTCTTAACGCATTTGTTTCGACAAGAGTATACAAGAGGTAAAAAGTAAAACGAATAAAATAAAAACTAATAATAAAAAAATATAAACTAAACCAAAACAAAGTAATTTATCCACTCGGCCTTCAGAAGTTCTAACATATTTCGGGATCAAATTCAGTTTCGATAAACAAGCAAACTTTTATGAAAAGATCCGAACTAGGAATCATATTGATTAAGATGTTTTTTCAATGATTCATCTTTAGCATTATTATGACATAGAAAGACATGTATAGCATATTTTAAGATACTTAACATGATTTTCATTGCATCAGTGATACGAAATAGGTTCAATTAGGCATAAAGCTTAGATGGGCATCACTTATGGACCTATGATGCCTCTTATCTCTTCTCAAAACGTATTCGGCTTTCACCAGATCACCCCAATTTGACTCCAACCCCCTAGTGCTTGATCAAAAGATTTTCTCTATACAAACAAAAATTTAAGCTTTAAGGTTGAATGTTGGACTTACAGGCCTTTCATTCGGAGTGTTTAGGACTTACATGAATGCCCCACTCATGTAGTTCTAGTTTGACTCATTAAGATTTTAAAACAATTTTATGATACAATTTATATAATATATAATATAATAATAATAATAATAATAATAATAATAATAATTTTTTTAATGATAAATATGAAACATAATATTTTTGGTGATCAAGACACTAACGGGCTAGTGTATGACTTGGTGATTGCTTTTCTACCTATCATTTGGAGAGATGTATCTAGAGACATGCACACGTCTTCAAAATGACTCTCCACAGTAAGTTTAGCAGATTTAGTTTATATTACTTCCACTTTTACGCATCATGGAAAGCTATCATACAAATTAATGACTGTTCAAAAGCCTTTTTAGCCTAGTAACTTCACACGTTAGGCACACAAGATCAATCTATCTATCATTTCCAAAAGATTGGAACAAATTTTCATTTGAAAATATTTTGAGCATATATAAAGCTTTCAACTGAATAATCATGTCACTTCCAAGATGGTTATTTAGAAAACATTTTTAAATTCAGTCGCCCTAGTCACTTTTAGTGTTTAGGTAAATGGCTAATCCGTATGTCTACAAGTAGACAACATGACCCAACATATAAAAATACATGTCCCTGTAACTTAAGTAACTAGCACATTTTAAGCGAGAGAATTTAACAAAGCACACAACAGTCGCCCCGGTCACTTTTAGTCTTTAGGTGAATGGCTATCATGTATGTCGACTAGTAGATAACATAACCAAACATATAAAATTATATGTCCCTAAAGCTTAAGTAACCGACATATTTAACCGAAAGAGTGCAATCAATGAATTTTTTTTATATATAAGAACTCATGAACAATCTCTTTGTATTTTTTTAAATTTTCTCCCCCCTAAAATTGTGTAAAGATTTTAAAAGAAAGAAAAACATTTATGTACAAATTTAACCTCAAAACGACTCAATCGTCGAAACGTAACATTTTAAGAAACCCTACAAGTTGAATCAATTTTCGCAAATTTATTATCAGTGTGAACTTGTTCAAGATGATTTAATTATTGCTCGTAACAGTCACGAATGAAATGAATTTTTATGTCAATGTGTTTGGTTTTAGAATGCTGTTCCGGATTTTTAACAATAGCAATAGCAGCATCATTGTCACAAAAGATAGGAGTGCTAAGAAATTGCAAACCATAATCCCGCAATTGGTGTTGCATCCATGTGATAAGCAGGCAGAAGCAGCAACGTACTCAGCCTCAGCAGTGGATCCAGCAGACGTAGATTTCCTATCTATATCATCACCTCCATAATTGCTGTCAGTAAAAGCATATAAATCAAAGTCTGAGTTTTGTGATACCAAAGACCTAGCTTCAATTTCCCTTTCAGATATCTAAAAATACGTTTAACATCAATTAAATGAGAATGTTTAGGATTAACCTGGAGAGGCGCGCATTGACAGACTGCAAACATGATGTCTGGATGACTGGCGGGAGATACATCAGGGATCCGATTATCGATCGATTGTGCATTTGATCTACGGAGTTCCCTTTAAGATCAGATGAAAGAAGAGGTCTTTCGCCATAGGAGTCGCCGCACTCTTTGAATCTTGGAACTCGAATTTTGCCAACATGCCCTAGACGTATTTTACTTAATGTACCAAAATTCCTATTGAACTCTGATGAACTTGTAACCCCAATATGTTGTCATATCCTCCAATGAAATCATCTTGAATCTCTTCTTTATTACTTCTTCAAATTCAGAACATAGGGCAGTACTGGTCGAGCCGAAAATGATGTGGTCGACATAAATCTGAAGCAAGATCAGATCTTTCCCAACAATTTCAAGGAACAAAGTCTGATCGATGGTTCCTCACTTGTATCCATGCCCCATTAGATGATCCGTCAAGGTTGCGTACCATGACCTAGGTGATGATGAAGAACATAGAGAGCTTTGTCTAACTTGTAGACATATGTAGGATGCTTTGAATCAATAAAACCCGGTAGCTGATCCACATAAATCTCTTTCTTTGCTTCACCATACAGAGACGCTGTCTTGACATCCATTTGGTAAATCGTGAACACCATGTAGGAAGTCTATGTGAAGAAAATACGAATTGCCTCAAGACGAGCCACTGGAGCATACACTTCATTGTAACTAAACCTTCACCCTAACAAAAACCACGAACCACAAGCCGTGCTTTGTTTTGAACAACAACCCTAGTATCATCTTGCTTGTTACGAAATACCCATTTTGTATCTAAAGCCTTCATCCCAACGGGTAACTCAACCAATATCTAGACCTTGAGGTTCTGAAACAATTCTTCATGCATAGCGTCCACCCAACATGGTTCTTGCAAAGTCATTTCAACATACTTGGGTTCAATCGTAGAAATGAAACAAGAAAATAAGCAACTGTTGATGTGTCTTGTCTGACATCTGGTTGATACACCTGTTTCAAGGGGACCTATGGCATTTACGATAGGATGATCCCATTGAATTCTTGTTGGAATAGACTGATTGGAACAGAACTATTAGTTGGTAGACTTGTTGGATCTTCAAGGATTTCGAAAGGGGGCTCTTCCATCTAGATGCTGCATTACTGTGAGAGTACGAGGTACTGACAATGTACTCATTTGGTATGACATCTGAGAATAGGGTGCTACCAAAGATTTGACAAATGGCACTCTCCCCCCTCAACTGATGAAATATCGGTAGCAGAAGTCTCAGTGGTGTGCAGTTCACATAATTCAGGAGATTCTTGTGAAGGCACAGTCTTAGTAACACTTTCTTGTTGACTTGCAGATAATGGCTGAGCACTATCCAATGATTCCGACGGATCTATACTCAGCACATGTGATTTTTGTAAATCAGTAGTAATGTCGTCCCCTTCATCAACAATATTTGAATTCCCTACACCTGAGTTTTATGCATCAACAGTTGGAAACACATTAACTGGCTTATACTGTTCATTATAATCGAATAACTAGTCAGGACCGACATGAGCATCGGTTTCATTCTCTTCTAACCAGCACACGTCATAGGATTCTAGTTGCTTTGTTGCCTTGTTGTAGATTCTGTGGGCAGTGCGACCAACATATCCAACAAAGTAGCAATCATCAGCCTTATCTCAAAACTTTGGAGTCAATTAGAGATTTAGTACAGTACACGAACATCCAAAAGCTCGAAAGTGTGATATAGTAGGCTTGTGACCATAAGCAATTTCTAGGGAGTCTTCATTTGCGATTTGTTGATCAAAACCCGATTTTGAACGTAACAGGCGGTGTTGACTGCTTCAGCCCAGAAGAACATAGGTAGCTTCGAATCACATAACGTAGTTCTTGTAGCCTCGATTAGAGTTATGTTCCGTCTCTCAGCAACTCCATTTTTTTGTGGTGTGCGAGCTTAGCTGTATTGTCTAAATAGTCATTTTTCGGCTAAAAAACATTCAACGTTGAGCTCTTGAACTCTGTGCCATTGTCATAGTGAATTCCTTTAACTTCAAATTGAGTTGACTCTCCATAAGAGCCACAAAGCGTTTTATCAATTCTGCAGTTTCGCTCTTATTGACAAGAAAAACACCCAAGTGAAACGTGAGTAGTCATCAGTAATAACCATAAAATAAGAACTACGAGAAAGACTCAGTGCGTGAACCGGACCAAACGCATCCATATGGAGTAATTGAAAAACCGAAGAAATAGTGTTGACTACTTTAGACTTGTGAGATTTACGATGATGTTTGCCTAAAGCACAAGCTACATTTTTCAGTTGTTACAAAATATTTAACGGGTAAACCACAGACCATGTCATTTTTAGCAAGACGATTTAATGTTTTGACATTAGCATGAACAAGAGAACGATGCCAGAGCATGGCATTATGTTCTGACACTTTTGAAAATAGACATGTAATTTCATCTGAAAAATTTTTGTTCATGTTGATCACGTATGCATTATATTTTTCTTTGAGACCGAACAAGAACCCAATCTTCTGGTATGATGATACCCACCATTAAATATTTGAATGTCTTGCGGTTGGGAGATGTCTTTTTTCATGTGCCTGGAACAACCATTATCAACATACCAAGGTCTGATGATATTCCACCATAGCCGATCAGGTATGATGTTCGAGATTGATTAGTTTTTGGTACCAAGTCCATAGTAGTGTTGGGTAAGCTTGATTTATCTAAACTTGTCACGTGTTTCCATGACATGTCTTCTTAATTATCTAAGATTGAGAAAGAAATTATTGATGACTTAGACACTAGAGACTTAGGCAGCCATTTATATTCGGGTTTTAAAATTATGTTATTAATGATAACGGTTGACTTTGTATTCGATTTGCTGATGGAAGACACATTGGACTTTGACTTCCGGAACAATTTTGATCTTGAGGCCCACCTGGGTCTCGGGACTGAAACCGAGTTTCCATCACGTTTTTGAAACATGGTAGGCTTGATCTGATGGGAGTTTAACCTGTCAGCCTTGTTTCTTTTCCAACCACCGTCAGAGGAATTTGCTCTATTATACCTTGATTTATTAGAATTAAATTTATGGATGGTCTCACGAGGCATATTCCTCTGATGATATCCATAGTATGGGAGATAAGGATGGTGTGGACAATTTCTAGCAATGTGACCAGGAATGCTATAATTAAAACATGTTTGCCTTCTAACATACAAATTATTATGGTCAATTCCTTGTCAAGTTTTGTTGTGTGAGCCTATTTATCCCGCTTTGGACTTAGCATTTGATTTATCACAATTATGAGTACATGAACTTCCTTTTTTAACAAACGTAGGTGACAAAGATTTATGCAAAAATTTATATTTATCAGATTTATGCAAAACCACACAACCCCTTTTAAATTTTTAGCAGATTCAATCACACAATTGTCTTTGCTCTTAAAAACAGAGCCAACACAAACATTAGTAGCAGCAGAGTTCAAAACAAGCAAGTTTAACGAAAAATTAGAATTAATGTCTTCATTATTCAAAATAGATAAATCATCATCATCAACAATTACTTCATCTGCACGTGAAGCAAACACATTAGTATATTCACCCTTGAGGTTGATTCAGTAGCTTATACTAAATCGAGAGCACTTTTGCCATTTGTAGTCCGCTTACCATACTGCATAAACTTTTCCATTTCTTCCTCTTCTTTGGTAAGAGGAAGCCCAGTGTAGTTGTCATTATATGGAGGGGGAACCACACTGTACCCAATACCATCACCCTTATTTTCTTTCCATTTCAATTGTTTTCAATCATTGGCTCAACAACAGCACTATAAACATCGGATTTCTTAAAATTAAATTCAACATATTCAAAGTTTTTAGTTAACTTAGCAATCTCCAACTTACAGGCTTCTAACTCGGTGGTTAGCTCGGCAGTTTTCTGTTTAGTATCTAGGTGCTGACAACATTTTATACTAAAATCAGATTGAAGTTTTGAGATATCCTTTTGTTGTGCCTCTAGTTTTTCTTTTAATGCTTTATCGAGTTTCTTAAGAGTGAATCGTTCATGTTTTATTCCCTCCATTTCTCTAATCATATTACTATTGTTAGACTTAAATAAATCTACCTTATTAACACAAGATTGAGAACATAATTCAGAACTTACCTCGGATGAACTAGAAGAGGTGAAGGCCATGAAGGAAAACTGAAGATCCTTAACTTGTTCCTTAGCATCGTTCTCATTTCAGTAACATCAATGTGGGCAAAATTAGTAGTCCGATTGCTGATGTTGAGAGCCGCCATCTGGTTATTCCAAGAAAAATGTTGAGCTACCAATCCCCGCTCACTGTCATTTGAACGCGATGCATTTTCTCCTCTTGCATTACTCACCTGAACCAATGCCCTTTCTATGATTCCCTCCATGGTGGATTAGTACATTAACGAGCAAAGTGACCCTGATCGTGACAGTTATAGCACCTCAGACTATCTTTGTTAAATCCCACTTTATGGTTAGCTGGCACATTCTAGTTATCTCTGGTTGTTCTCTTGGTAAACTTTATCGCTCTAAAGATATCCATTTCCTCCGCATCATCAGGATGGATTTTATCCACCTCAGCATCTACAACTGGTTGAACATGATCTATAGTAAGAAAGGCATTGTAGCATTTTATCAATCCAGCCATTAAGGCAATATTTTCTTGAGTTTCCTTTGTAATAGTAGGAACTTGAGTGGGAGACTGACTGGAGGATGCAATAGTTGCTTGAGGCTTAGTAGTAGGAGCAGGTTGTTGAAAGAACACGGTAATAGGATGTGGTGGTGGCTAAGTGAATTGACCTTCGGCAGACTTAAACATTAAGAAATTGTTTTGAGACTTCTGTGGCTGAAAATATTGACCCTGAGAGAATTTGAACTTAGAGAAGTTGTCTTGTGAAATGAGAGCGTTATTAGAAGCAACCCGCATTGTAGGAATTAGCATGATTTATTGCAAATTGCTTATGATCCATGTCACATGATTTAATGATTGCCATTATTTCTGACAAACATAGCCTAGCCAGATCTTTTTTCTTCTTGACCAGTACAACATTCATGTCCCAACTTTGTGGCTCCGAGTTGACCAACTTAATATTTGTTTCAATAGAAGTTGGGTTTATGTTTGCGGATCGCATTTCAGTGACCAATGATATAAATCTTTGAAGCTATATCTCCAAAGACTCTACCAGGATATGATTGAACATGTTAAACTTTTCTCGTAATAGTTCTTGTTGACTTCTTCTCATATTCGCATTTCCCTCATACACTTCGATAAGGGCTTCCCATAATGCCTTAGAAGACTGTAGCTCTCTTAATCCTAAGGAAATTTCAGGTGAAAAGTGCCATTGTTAAGGTAGCAAGAGTCTTTTCGTCCTCTTCAAGTTTCTCAAAATCTGCGTCGACATAGATTTCAACAGGTTTTACGACCACCTCATCAGAATTTTCTCTTTGATAAGTAATAATTTGAAGACCCCGGACGATGCTCCTCCAAATTTTTGCATCTTTCATTTTCACATATTCTTCAAATCTAAACTTCCACTCGGCGGACCCCTCATGAG
Organism: Bidens hawaiensis; assembly: GCF_021521415.1. Taxonomy (NCBI): domain Eukaryota; kingdom Viridiplantae; phylum Streptophyta; class Magnoliopsida; order Asterales; family Asteraceae; genus Bidens; species Bidens hawaiensis. The sequence continues at coordinate 149,503 of NW_027496639.1, forward strand.
ACAGTAAACGGGGTACACAGGTAGCAGTTCCCATGATGGAGTCCAACTCTTGATGTAAAGCAGCAGTCGATGATGTATTAGTTAATTGGACCATTTTTAAACTATTGTCCTAGCAAATAATTTAAGAACAATCTGGCCCAATGAAACAGAAGCCCATGCGCAGAAAACAAACAACAAAAACCCAAAGCCCAACAGATTGGACCTAAACAAAACCAGAAGCCCGAGAACGCGTGAACATTAACTAAGAACATTGAATGGTAACTGAGAACACCCAAAAATCCACCAAAACATTGAATGATGGCCGAGACTATATACATATTTCCCAAGAACGATCAAATGTGCCCGAAAACCGCTGAAATGGCCAAAAGCGATCAAACCTAGCCGAAAACTCATTGAAGTCGCCGAGAACAAACAATGATGCCCGAGAACGCACTAAATTTCTCGAGATCGATCGACGATGCCCAAGAACACACTAACAATCCCCAAGAACGATCGAGGATGGCCAAGAAACAACCGAAAATGATAAAAAATTTGCTCGATAACCAAAACCAACTTGACTAGGTGATTAAGTTGAATCCCGAGAATAATGGGATTTGAATTAAAAGTAGAAATCAAAACAAATCCTTCCCAAAATAATACCAACAACCCTGATAAACACGAAGAACAACTTTTTTTCAATTTCCAAAAATCTTCAAGTAATTTTCAACCAAAGATCACCATTTGAATCAATGATATAACCTTCACCGAGCCTAAAATAGGTCTATAGGCTCTGATACCAATTGTAAGTCCCATGGAAGGATCTTTCAATGTGATATTAAGTGTATTCGTTGTTAGGTGGAAGCTAACAATGAACCGATTTAAGATAATGCAAATAAACACAATAAAACACAATAATGCTTCAAAACACACGTTTATAACGTCGGGTGCTTAAGCCCTTTGATAACAATTACAAGTGATCACTATCTCTCTATCTCGTCTCGCTTTCTCTCACTCTCTCTCTCTCTCTCTCTCTCTTTTCGTCTAACCAACCAAAACAAAAACACAATACATACACCATATATATAGACAAAGAATCCCAAATACATATTATGCCCACTGAAATCCACTATTTCGGTTTACATAGAGTAGCCCAAATCTAAGCCCAATTACTAATGCGTAAACCACTAAATATAGCCTAACAGTCATGTTCAATGATTCCTAGGGCCACATTTTTAGAATTTCTCAAGATAAAATATTCGGTCTTCTTTTCATAGTGTATCTGACAAATCCTTCCATTTCCTTGAACTTCAGAGTTTGGCTTGGTCATCTATCTTCTCATGCTCACATGGAGGACATAGTAGCATAAGGATTTGTGACTTTCTTGGATTTTCCAGAAGATAATTAAGCAATTCTGATGTTACTCATCCTTCTCTGCATTTTAAATCTTTCGGTCTCATAGTATTCCAACTTTATCTTCATGTTTAATAGAGAAAATCCCTTTCTTGATTGATATTTTAAGTATTTAGACACGTAATTCATCTTCTGTTAGCAAACCTATCCCTCTGCTGATAATCATATAGTTGCAGACTATCCAATTCTTCTAACTTTTCCATGTTGAAATCCTGGAAGTCAACCATGAATACTATAGTTTTCAGCTCACCACTAGACATTATCACTTTGAGTGTCTTTGTCCTAGATTCAAAGTAGAGATTCTTTGGTAGGTCCACACTAGGAGGTGGCATTTGTTGTATTTGTTGCCTGGTCCTTAGATTGGAACACTTGTTGTGGAAGCCCGTGATGTATACTGTCTTTGTGTTTGGGGTCTTCTCACATGGCCTTTAGATTCATAGGTTTTCACAATGTCCTCCATGTGTTTTTAGTCACCACCTTCTTTGGACAAATTTGATCATCTCCTTTGTTTCTTTGTCCATGTGTTCTTTTGAAGGTGATCTAGGTCTTCTTTAAGTTTTTCTGCTTGGACCAGATTGAAGGGACATAAATCTTCTATGCCCATATTCTACTTGATCCCAATATATCTTTTCTTTATAAAATAGATCTCTCAGCTGAGACAGACCCATATTATCAAATACTCATGTTGGCATTCCTTTCTTCAACGTAGTCTACCTTTGAGTATTGAGTTTCTCCTTATCTTCCCATGGCATTAGATTTGTTGGTTCAACCTCAAGAGGTTCCTTTTTCACTTCAGATTTCAGTAAAGGAGTTTAAGTTGATTCATCAGTTTTGTAGGTTTCCTTCAACTCGTTCCTATATTTAGAAGCAACCCGCATTGTAGAAATTAGCATGATTTATTCCACATTGCTTATCATCCATGTCACATGATTTAATGATTGCCATTACATCTGACAAAGTTAGCCTAGCCAGATCTTTTTTCTTCTTGATCAGTGCAACGTTAATGTCCCAACTTTGTGGCTCCGAGTTGACCAGCTTATTATTTGTTTCTACAGAAGTCGGGTTTACGTTTGCGGATCGCATTTCAGTGACCAATGATATAAATCTTTGAAGCTGTATCTCCAAAGACTCTACCAGGATATGATTGAACATGTTGAACTTTTGTCGTAACAGTTCTTGTCGACTTCTTCTCATATCCACATTTCCCTCAAACACTTCGATAAGGGCTTCCCATAATGCCTTAGCAGACTATTGCTCTCTTAATCCTAAGGAAATTTCAGGTGAAAGTGCCATTGTTAAGGTAGCAAGAGCCTTTTCGTCCTCTTCAAGTTTCTCAAAATCTGCGTCGACATAGATTTCAAGAGGCTTTACGACTACCTCATCAGAATTTTCTCTTTGATAAGTAATAATTTGAGGACCCCGGACGATGCTCCTCCAAATTTTTGCATCTTTCATTTTCACATATTCTTCAGATCTTAACTTCCACTCGGCGGACACCTCACGAGACAGTAAACGGGGTACACAGGTAATAGTTTCCATGATGGAGTCCAACTCTTGATGTAAAGCAGCAATCGATGATGTATTAGTTAATTGGTTCATTTTTAAACTATCGTCCCAGCAAATAGTTCAAGAACAATCTGGCCCAATGAGACAGAAGCCCATGAGCAGAAAACAAACAACAAAAGCCCAACAAAATAGGCGTAAACAAAACCAGAAGCCCGAGAACACGTGACCAGTAACTGAGAACACTAAATGGTAACTGAGAACACCCAAAAATCCACCAAAACACTGAATGATGGCCGAGAACATATACATGTTTCCCGAGAACGATCAAATGTGCCCGAAAACCTCTGAAATGGCCAAAAGCGATCAAAGCTAGGCGAAAACTCATTGAAGTCACCGAGAACAAACATTGATGCCCGAGAACGCACTAAATTTCCCGAGATCAATCGACGATGCCCAAAAACCCACTAACAATCCCCAAGAACGATCGAGGATGGCCGAGAAACCACAAACACAGCCGAAAATGATAAAAAATTGCTAGATAACCAAAACCAACTTGACTTGGTGATTATGTTGAATCCCGAGAATAATGGGATTTGAATTAAAAGCATAAATCAAAACAAATCCTTCCCAAAATAATATCAACAACCCTAATAAACACGAAGAACGACTTTTCTTCAATTTCCAAAAATCTTCAAGTAATTTTCAACCAAAGATCACCCATTGAATCAATGATATAACCTTCACAGAGCCTAGAATAGGTCTATAGGCTCTGATACCAATTGTAAGTCCCATGGAAGGATCTTTCAATGTGATATTTAGTGTATTCGTTGTTGGGTGGAAGCTAACAATGAACCGATTCAAGATAATGCAAATAAACACAATAAAACACAATAATGCTTCAAAACACACGTTTATAACGTCGGGTGCTTAAGCCCTTTGATAACAATTACAAGTGATCACTGTCTCTCTCTCTCTCTCTCTCTCTCTCTCTCTCACTATTTTCGTCTAACCAACCAAAACAAAAACACAATACTTACACCACATATATAGACAAAGCTAACCCTAATCCCAAATACATATTATGCCCACTGAAATCCACTATTTCGGTTTACGTAGAGTAGCCCAAATTTAAGCCCAATTATAAATGCGTAAACCACTAAATATAGCCTAACAGTCAAGTTCAATGATTCCCAGGGCCACATTTTTAGAATTTCTCAAGATAAAATATTCGGTCTTCTTTTCATAGTGTATCTGACAAATCCTTCCATTTCCTTGAACTTCAGAGTTTGGCCTGGTCATCTGTCTTCTCATGCTTACATGGAGGACATAGTAGCATAGGTATTTGTGACTTTCTTGGATTTTCCAGAAGATAATTCAGCAATTCGGATGTCACTCATCCATCTCTGCCTTTTAAATCATTCGGTGTCATAGTATTCCAACTTTCTCTTCGTGTTTAACAGAGAAAATCCCTTTCTTGATTGATATTTTAAGTATTTAGACAGGTAATTCATCTGCTGTTAGCAAACCTATCCCTCTGCTGATAATCATATAGTTTCAGACTATCCAATTCCTCTAACTTTTCCATGTTGAAATCCTTGAAGTCAACCATGAATACTATAGTTTTCAGCTCACCACTAGACATTAACACTTTGAGTGTGTTTGTCCTAGATTCAAAGTAGAGATTCTTTGGTAGGTCCACACTAGGAGGTGGTCTTTGTTGTCTTTGTTGCCTGGTCCTTGGATTGGAACACTTGTTGTGGAAGCCCTTGATGTATACTGTCTTTGTGTTTGGGGTATTCTCACATGCCCTTTAGATTCATAGGTCTTCACAATGTACTCCATGTGTTCTTTAGTCACCACCTTCTTTGGATAAGATTTTGATCATCTCCTTTGTTTCTCTGTCCATGTGTTCTTTTGAAGGTGATCTAGGTCTTCTTTCAGTTTTTCTGCTTGGACCAGATTTAAGGGACATAAATCTTCTATGCCCATCTTCTACTTGATCTCAATATACCTTTTCTTTATAAAACAGATCTCTCAGCTAAGACTGACCCATATTATCAAATACTCCTGCTAGCATTCCTTTCTTCAATATAGTCTACCTTAGAGTATTGATTTTCTCCTTATCTTCCCATGGCATTAGATTTGTTGGTTCAACCTCAAGAGGTTCCTTTTTCACTTCAGATTTCAATGAAGGAGTTTAAGTTGATTCATCAGTTTTGTAGGTTCCTTCAACTCCTTCCTATATTTAGCAAGTTCTGACTCATATAGTTCTTTATTTTGTTCTGCAGTCAGATTTCTCACTTCATCACCTGCCCCCTTGCTTCCATGGGTCTCTCTAGGAGAACATATTTATCCTTTGTTAACTCCTTTTTCTTTTCCTCTGCCAACCAAATTCTGGCTCCGTCAGCCTTAATCTTTCTCAGTATATTATCCTCCTCTTCTTGTTTCAAATCCCTTATCCTCTTGTGTTTCAGTTGTTCATTTGCAGCATCTGCTTCATCCTTCAATTTTTGTGATATATGTCTAAACAACATTTCAACATCTTTCTTATGCACGATATCAACATGTTCAAACATGATACCATTCTCCACTAGAAATCCAACCTTTCCTCCATACTTCCTCATCACACTATCTTTTCCTTTGAGTTCATCAATCCTTCCTTGTTCAAGTCTTCTCTTTTCTTCTTCTGCTTCCTTCATTTGTACAACTTTGAAAAGATTTTCTAAGTCTTTAAAGTTCATATTACTTAATTGTTCTTCAGTGTAGTTGTGGAGTTTGAGATAAGTTAGATATTGTTTTGTAAGTCATTTCCTATTTTCTTTGATCTTTCTCACTTCTTTCCTCTTTCTTTCAAACAGTAATCAAGGTTCTCTTCAGACAATTCATCAAGCTCTTCAAATATGAAACCTTAGGCCATAAGGCTAATCACTCTTGGATCTTCTCTTTTCAACTCTTTTAATATGTTCTTCAGTTAAGTGAATTTGAGGTGAAGTACATTCATCCTCTTTGTCCTTCATTTCATCCCCTTCCTCATCATCCTCCATATATGAGATATCCTCCAAAGCTCCAATCTGAGGTTCATTTGATTAATAATCTTCAGGACTAACATATTGCAAAGTAAAAGCATTTATAACCCCCTTTTTTCTTCTTTCGCAACAACTCTTCAAGTATTTTCTCACCAAATCTTTTCTCCTATCATACATCACAAGGTTGATTGACCAATCCTTTTCATTTGATTTCATTTAATAGACTTTCAACAACATCATCATTGGATCACCTCCTCCTGAATTCTTTTAGCATCAAAGTCTATAACCAACTGCTTATTAACATTTTCATTCGAAGGTTCAATAGTTGGTACAGTTTGTTCAGTATTTTAGACAGAAATTTAACGATTACAATGGCCAGAGTATTGTCTGCCTCTTATGTCTGTTATAATTTTAATAACCCTTCAATAACTTCTTGTTCAATCTTCCCCTTCTCTTCACTCAACTTCTTTTTCAATTCAAACTCCTCCATTATCATCCTCTGTTCCTCAATCTCCTTTTGTGTCAAACAATAATTCTAGAAGTCTCTCTGAATCCATTCATGTCACACCCCGACTAGGTAATTGCGGAAGCGTAATACGGGAATGTAACAGATAATTCTGGTATAAACAACATTGTTTATAAAGAAGTTCAACAAACTAATTTATATCATATTACATGGGTTGGTACTATGTTTACAAACTAGATGAAAATCACATACCGATTCACGAGCTTCTTATTCAATACTATGTATTTGCGTCTATTCACAGCTATTCAACTTCACTTATAACACCAAGCACGTAAGCAATTCATTCCAACTTCGGTTTACCTGAAAAGAATGTTAAAACAGGTCAACTACGTCTAGTTGGTGAGTTTCAAGTTTCACGAGTACGAACAAAATCAGTATACGAGTTCGTAAAGTTAAAAGTACGTATGTATATAAGTATGTGTATGATGTATTATACTAAGCCACAAGTGAAACCAATACAGCTCGCACGCATGGCCACCCTTGCCCATGTACTCCCGTTGGCATTTAACAGCCACTTTGCCCCAAGTATGTACTATGTCTAACACCACATAGCAAAATGTAATAAGTATAAATGACAATGTGCAACTGGGTTAACATGTTCCGGCATACCCCACCGGCCCTGTCAGTTGGGTTTGTCAAACCGATAGTACTATCCACACGTCACTGGCACGAAGTTAATCACTTGTGTTTGTGGGGACTTTCAAGTGTTAGTACTTAGATAAATCACATCATCACACGATTTCAAGTAAGTAAGTATACGTAAACATGATTTCCACCCCAAAAGTTCGTAAAACAGTTTAGAATGTGGGGGTCGTGAAACTCACCTTATCGTAGTTCCGGCTGGTAATACGTGTCAGTAAGTAGTATGCCTCGATTATAGCTTGGGTCCTATAACGAGTATCGTACCGTTAATACTAGTATAGTGTTTAAACTAAATCAGTCTGTATAACTAGTCTGGGTAAAGCTGATAGGCCCAGAACATGACCATAGTCTTAGATTGCGACGTTGTATGCAATAAAATTTTCAAAATAAGACTTGGCTCAGTTTTACCGTTTTCCGAGCCTAGCCAAGTTGATCGTTTATGCGATTAGGGATTAGGTAAGATCACACGAACTTAAGTAAACATATTGATTGATAAAATGATTTGATTTATGAAAGAATTTTGAAGTTTCGGTATATGGATTGATTGCATGGGTTTGTTTCCGTTTTCACACGGGTTTGATTATACAAAACGCGTACAATACACCCGAATTGTCCGGAATTCTCGTTAAAAGTTTTTTTTTATCATACTCATCCAAAAATATGATATTTGACCACTTTTGACATTTTGACATAACAGTCAGTTCGTTAAACACGAGACTGCCGGTTTCGTTAAAACAATTATAGTTTAAATCTTTAATTAATCTTAACTTATTATGTACTTATATATAAATTATGGAAATTTTTTTAAAAATAAATTAAAATATGGAGAATTTTATAAAAAATGTTTTCAGAAATTTTATGATTAATTATCTATTTGTAATAATTCATTTAATGTGTTATAATTAAGTAATAAATAGCTCATTTATACCAAACGACATCAGAAAAATCTGATAATTTTTCCAAGTTGTCACAATAACATGAGATATCTCCTGCAAAATCGCCAGAGTCTAACTCTTTGGCCAAAATGCCTTTTTGTGCGTTTTTCGGCTGTTAAAACTCGATTAAATACAATTGCACAAAAAAATACTTACACATCTACAAATGTTCCCAAATTTTTCCAGTGACCTTAACATAACATAGTTGGGTTCCAAACCAAGTTTCATAATTTTTCATGAAGTTTACCTATTTTTCCCGAATAAACGCAAATAAACGGTAATAAATTCGTCAAATATTCTCCGTTTATCGAAAAATTACCAAATTTAAACAGGGACTCATTTACATATTCCCTAATGTCCCTGAAAAGTTTCATAAGCTAACAACAAGCACGTCACAATCAAAGTACAAACAGCCCCTAAACGAGTCAACCGATAATATCTTGTCGGTTTTCGGTAGATTTTGATGGTTTTAACCACTCTCCAGATCTTGGGTCACAAAGTCAGTGTATCTACATATCATATAACATCAAACAAGGCATAAATCATCCATAGAACAGCCTTGTTAATTAGGGTTTCGGTTTTGGTTTCAAACCGAACTTTCGAACAGTAAAAACGACATGTTCATGTTCTAATCCATGTTTTTGGCCAAAAATCCACATGGTACTGACTTGTAAACATGTTTAACATCAAAAAATGACTTTTGGTGATTTTTAGGGTTTTTGGATGGTTAAACATGTTTAATACTAATCAAAACCTAATTTTCCATGTATAAAGCATGTTAATCAAGGTAAAATCTCATGAAAATAATTGTTACCTTTAGGGTTTTTGAGCACAAGATGAAGAACGCAGCAAGAAGATGATTTGGTTGATTTTTATGTAAAAAAATATCTAAGTATTATACTATATACAACAAACTAGAACAAGGGGGTAAAAGTCCACTTTGGCGGCCAGATCAAAAGGGGGGCCCATCGAGCTTTGTTTTGGCCCATTGATGCCTCGTTTTCCGTGCCAAGGTTCGATCTCGATCCAAAATTTAGTTCGGATCTGGTTTTTCGCAAGAAAATTAGTTCGAGTGCGAAAAACAGCGCTCCAACTCCTTATCCACTTCCTTCTCCTTTTCTTCAACAATCAAAGATTCAATATTGTCAAATTCTCCATACATAATTTCAAGATCACGGTCATCTTGGTTCATTTCATCGTCATTCTCATCATTTACTTCCACATTATCAGCCTCATCATTCACACTATCAACCACGTCATTCACATTATCATCAGCCTCTTCATCATCAGCCTCATCATGTACATCATCATTATCCTCCCTTTCCTCATCATCCTCATCACTACTAACATATAATTCACCAAGAAGTTTCAAATCATCATTATCATCAACACTTGAAACATGTATATTCTCCCCTATATTGGTGCATCAGAGGTCTTCTCAACCTCAGCCACCAGGGTTTGAATTTTTAACAGTTCTTGTTCAACTTGTGATTCCATGTCCATATTCTTCTTCTTCAAGTCTTGATTTTATGTCTTTAGATCACTATTTTCAACAATAAGATCAAAGTTACTTTTCAACAGATAAAGGGATGAAACTGGTGAAATTGGGTCAGTTTCCAAAGATTCAGAGGGGTAGAATGGTTGAGTTTGTTGAGGTGGGCTTTGGCTAATTTGAGAATGGCTTTGAATTGTTGGGGATTTTGTTCAAGGTTTTGATAGTGTGTGTGTGATTGGTATGGTGTAGTGGGATGGTTTAATAAATGTTAAGGGATAAGCTCTGGGATATAGGGTTCCAGATCAGGTTGGGTGTGTGTTTCTGTTTGGTCTTGGGTTAAGGTTTGGGTATCTGTGTGGGTTGATTTGTGGGGATGATGGTGGTGATGGAAAGATTAGTTCAAAGGTCTGGGAAAAGTGAGCATGTGAAGGAATATAAGGTTCATGGGATTGGTCTTGTGGTGGTTATTTGGTTGGTGGTGAAACAGGTGGTGTTGGTGTAGAAACAACTGCATCATGCACTACCTCCCCCTCAACTTGTGCTTCATTATCTGCCACAATATCAACTCCTCCTTCATTATTCTCTTCTCCAACAACATTGTCTCCTCCATCAACATCATCTCCTCTATCATTTTCATCATCTTCAGATTCACTGTCATCCTCCTCATCTTCACCGGTCTGTTCTTCATCACTACTCACCATAGGTGAGGTAGGAGCTTACATTATCTCCATGTCATTGTTTACTAACCACGGAAGGATGTCAAACTCCACTTCCGGGTTGAATTGGCTGGTAGGACCCAATATATTAATTCTCCTGAACACATTAGGGTCATGTAATACATGTGTTATACCAGCTTTAGGAAGAACTAGATATAAGATGTTGAATATTATTTGCAGGAAACGAGGGTACATCAAAAATCTGTCTTTTTCAGCCTTCCTTATACTTGGACCAATCCCTCAAATATCATCCAGGAAAAGTTAAATGGGCAGTCAGATACTACAACCACGTTCCCCTTCTCGGTGTTAAACTCTGAATGATATGATGAATAAGGAATCGGTAAGGAACATGAAACATTCCCTTATGGAATTGACCATCATTAATATTACCCTGATAGCCCATGGTCTCCTGAAAAATTCTCAACAATCTTCGTGTTGAATATGACAGCTGAACTTCAAAATTGTCTTGTAATTGGAGGCTTTCACGAATCAAGTTTACAGTTATTTCCACCTCCCGGCCCAGCACGGTGGCCTCTATTCTTCTACCATTCAAATCATCTACAAATTGAGTTGAATTTCAAAAATTAAGATAATGATTTCTATAAATTATAGGCGTCTCTGTCAATGAAAATCCAAGATTGGAGCGTAGCAACCATCGTATCATAAGCTTAGTGAGTGATTCTCCTCAGTTATTTGGAGAAAGGTGCACATGTTGTGCTTTGGCTCAAATGGATACACCATTATCTGTATAGACACAAACAAAATACACAGTCAAAGCAATAATTAGTCAATTATGAACATCATTTGAACTTGCAAATAGATGTAATTGAAGATGAAATTATAAAAGGATGGTCTTTATGAACATGTTCTTCAGAAATAATATAACCTAAACATAAAACAGAGTTGTCATTAAAGATAAAAATTGAAATTCTAAACTCATATAATGAGTGTCAGAAATCATTCAATTAAAGCTTACCAAGTCGTAATTAAGTGGATGATAATTTTTTGGTAGGATTAGTGAGCAACGGTTGGGTGACTTAGGTCGCGAGCAAGCGTTTGATAATAGAAGAAGAGAGAGAGAGAGAGAGGGAAAAGATAAATGAAAAAAAAATTAAGTCCCTCTTTTATAGTTTACGCTTTGTGCATTTGAAATGGAGTTTTACATAAATTTTGTCATTTAGTACAAGAATACTACCAAATACCCAAATTCAATTTTTCAAGCACAAAGCTTGCTCGATAAAGTAGTTTACCCAAGCTTGCTCATTCCCAGAGTTTACGCGTGTTTTAAAGTTGTTTGAAATATAATAAGTAAATAAAATGAAAGAAGTTTACTCGAATATACTGGATTGCACGAGAATTTAATCACAAGCCTTGTAATCAAGCATATTTGTTCAAGTAGACAACTTCGCTCTAGATCAATAAATATCCCAAAATAGTAACTTAGAAATGTTTCAAATTGTTAAACTTTACTCAAATACCTTACCAACACATAGTTTACTCGTTTCTACTTAGACAAACAAAGAGTTAACATTGTTCAGAGATATACTTTCAGGTATGCTCGAAAAACAAAGTTTACCCTAAAATAATTTAAAAACATAAAGTATGCTTGAGAATACTTTTAATGTTAAATATTAACATAAAAGTGTGCTCAAAGCATAAAGTGTCTCGAAATAAATTTTGCTCCAAAACACTTGAAATATGCAAGTATGCTTGAAGAACACTTGAGATATTTATTTTTATATACAAGTATGCTTGAAGCATGAAGTTTGCTCGATAAACAAATTTTACTCGAAAATGCTTGCAATTTCAGAAATAAAGTATTTAGACATAATATAACTTGAGTAAATAAGTATGCTTGAAGATATACCAGGTTTACTCGAAAGAGCTAAACAACAAGTAAATAGTCAAGCTTACTAGAAAAAAATATTCAGTTAGATCATTTTCAATAAGAATACATCAAATATGCTTGAAATAGACAAATTTCAACTAAACATAAAGGTTTACTCAAAACACATATTCAAAGCATATTCAAATATATTCATATCAAACAATTATCATGTATGCTCGAATGAGTCAAACTTCAAATAAAACAACTTAGTTTACTCAAAAGTTCATAAACATCAAAGTTTACTTGAAATTACATAATCAGGCATATTCAGAGTTAAAATGCAACACTTTTAGTTTTAAACTTTATTTTTAAACAGTTTTCTCATTTTAGTTCAAAGTTTAAGAGCAAATGGTGCATAAAGAGATCAAATTTCAATTTTAATCATTTCAAATCCTTTTCTCTTTGATGAAAAGATCTTAACATTGGATCATATTGATTAAGTCACCTTTCAATACTTCATTCTCAGCATTTTTGAGACAAATTAGGTAGGTTAATAGCAGGTTACTTAGCAGGTAATTACTTAGCATGCATTTCATTACTCTGGTGATATGCTTAAGATTCAGTTTGTTGTATAATACATAAATGGGTAATAGTTATTGTACTATGATGTTTCATATCTCTTCTCAAGACTTATTTGGTTTTCTCCATATCACCCCAAATTGACTTCAACCCCCTGATATTTGGTTAAAATATTTTCATGACAGAGCATTTATAAATTTCTTAATATTTAACTTTTCAAAACTTTTCCAACTTTGAGGTTGAACGTTAGACTTACATGCCAAGCAATATGGACTTACATGCCTTACATTCAATGTGTTTAGGATTTACATTGATGCCCCACCTTTGTAGTTCTAGTTTAAACCATCATGCTTGTAAGTTTATCAACTTTTGGTTGATGTATAATCCTTTTGCCCAAATTTTTTATTTTTCATATATAGAAAATGATTCATTTTGTGTGACCAGATACCAACAGGCTTGTGTATGACTGGGTAGTTACTTTTCTGCCTATCGTGCGGAGAGATTTTTCTTGAAACATGCATATTTCAATAATGTATCCCCACATTAAGTTTAGCGTATTCATTTTGTTTATATCACCTCAGTTTTTACGCATCATAGAAAGCTACCATACATATCAATGACTACACTAATAGTCTTTTCAGCCTATTAAATCCATATGATGGGTATAAATAATCAATCTACTGTCATTTACCAAAAGGTTGGATCAATTTTTATTGAGAACCTTTTTTAAGCTTCTATAAAGCTTGAATTGAATAGTCTTATCATATATCTACACCATTAACATGCTCATTTGTCAAAAATATTTTACTTTGAAAACTTCTTTGAAAATGTTCATCATAGCCCAAAAGTTTTATAATCAAAGCAAAGTTTTAACACAAGCAAATAGTAACACAATCAAACATAATAAACACATTTCATCAATTCACAATTACAAGTAGGCTAACATGCATAATGTATCCTTTTCTAAGCAGATAATCATTTCAAACCTTCAAATCATGATTAAATTATCAAATAAGCATACAGATAAACATTTCAAAGCAGATGTAATCACACGTATCAAACTATAATGAACCTTAAACACACAAACATACCTAAGCATCATAGATACCTAAGTTAGACATGTTCATTTAAGCAAATATAAAACATCTCAAATTCACATATTCAACCACAAGTCCAAAATAAATCACTCAAGACCTTTTAACAGATAGTCAGTTAGCACATTTGAGCATATATCATTAATCACACTTCGTCATAGTTGATTATAGCTAAAGCTTTTAATAGAAAGTTAAATCTAATTTTGTCTAGTGGCTTGGTGAAAAAATCAGCCAAGTTGTCACTAGTGTCAACTCTTTTCATTTCTATTAGTCATTTCACATTGCAATCTTTGATAAAATGGTGTCTAATTTCAATTTGCTTGGTCTTAGAGTGTTGAACAGGTTTCTTAACAACGAACAGTGAAGCAGTATTATCAATGAAAATAGGAGGGTTCAAGTAATTAAGACCATAGTCAAGCAGTTGATTCTGAATCCAGAGGACTTGAACATAGCAAGCAGATGCAACAATGTATTCAGCTTTAGTAGTTTAGATTGAAACAGTTGTTTGCTTCTTGTATTGCTAATCTACTAGCCTGACTCCTAAGAATTGACATCTAACTAATGTAGACTTCCTGCTCATATTACATCCATCATAGTCCCTATCTGCGTAGGCAAGTAGATTAAAATCATTATTCTTGGGATATCAAATACCCAAGTCAGCCATTCCTTTTAGATATCTAAAATTCTCTTGATTGCAGTAATATGATATACTTTAGAATTTTTTTGGAATCTTGCACAAAAACACAGATGAATCACAAGCTACTTCAGCTTTCAAATCATCAGCAACATCATCATCAGTTGCAATTGGTTTTGAATCCTCATTAACAAATTCACAAGACTCATCAGCCTCATAACCAGTTTCAAATGAGTTTCCATAGTAAGGAATTTTGCTTTTGCATTCTTCAATGACTGTTTCCCTTTTGATGATTGTCATTTGAGCTTCAATCTTTGGCTTCCGTATGAACCCATATGGTTCATAACTATGGTTCAAGAGAAACATCTCATCACCAGTGAGTTCTTTTACTTGCTTTATGTTCACAAACTTCTCCTTTAACTTGCTTTTTTTTCTTAGTTTTCAGTATCAACAGATTTATTAGATTGTTTAGATTTAATGGGTTTATTTTTGTATAATTTTTTGGAAGTAAAACCTCTTTTCATTATTATTAGATTTATTAGATTCTTTAGATTTATTAGATTCTTTAGTTGTTTCATTATTTTTCACTTGATCATCATCTTTCTTCTTTCCATTATTTAAATATTCATTTTAACCGTTTCTTGTAAAATGAAAAGTCTTGTCCAAACTTTGTATGGTCTGGAACATGAAATGGTTCATGAGAGAACCTTTCTTGACAGGAATTTGTATGATGACCATAAACATCAAAGGTTTTGCACTATACTTGACCTTGGAAACTTGCACTTGAGTTTCCCCCTTTCAAATCTTTCACTTGGTCTTGGGGGTTCAATTCCAATGGTCTTTTGTTGAGTATGTTAGCTATCAAAGTTAATTGAGAATGGCACAAATTCCTCAAACTTTATATCTTCTCTTTCAACTGTACTATTGACAAAGGTTACCTTTACCAATTTGATTGAACTTTCATTTTTTTTCAAATTTAGGTCTTAAACATCTTCTAGTATAATCATCCATGCTTTCCACATCTCCTACATCAAACAATTCATGATTGGAGAACACTTTATAGATTGGTAGAAATTGATCTTCACTTTTGAAGATTTTTCATTCCTCTTGTTGACATTGACACTTGATTTCTTTTATGAACCCTTGACTGCCTAATTATCATTGTTTTTCTTTCCTTAGATCCACAAATATCAAAGGATTTGTGTTCTCTTCTCATATGCTCATGATATTTCTTCATATTTGGAGTAATTTTCGGTAACAAAGGGATCTTGTCCTTTGATCATTTCTTACTCTTTTCTATTCCATTCAAACTACCTTAGTTTGACCATTGATCACTTGACTCACTAGTATCATCTTCACTTTACATAATATACTCTTGATCTTTCACTGAAACTTGAATTCCAACAGATTTGTCAACCAATTTCTCTTTTATTTCAGCAACTTTCACCGCAAATTCTCCTTCCTTATCAACATCAATCATCTTGTAATTCTCAATAAATTCCTCTTTATCTTCAAACACTTTCTTGAATTGATCAAGATATGCTCCTCTATTTTCTTTGTCAACATTTAATGAATAATTGTTATTAAAGGGAAGATGAACAACCTTGTACTTATCTTCTTCTTTAATTGTCTTTAATTTTCCACAGATATTACTAGTTGAGACAGCTTTTTCAGAAACTCAACTTCAACTTGAAGTTGAGTGTTCTTCAATTTCTCTTCTAGGTACATCTTCTTTAAACCTTCAATCTCTATGGTGTATCTGGATTGAGTTTCATAATTGTCTATACAATCTTATTCCAAACTTTTGATTTGATTTTCATTGGTTATTTCACTCATTTCATACACAATGACTATACTCTGTTTCTTGAAACACTCAGATTTCAATTGATCAACCTCCTTTCTCAATATATCATTCATTTCAAGTAATTCAAAAGTTATAAGATTTGAATGTACCTGAGATAATGAAGATTCCGCTTGATCATCAATCTTGGCCATAAAAGTAACATTTGCCTTGTAAATATCTTCAGCATGGTTACTCTAGTAAACAAACCATCTTGTGGTTTTTGAGCTACATCAAAATTCCCTTGGTTTCTTGGTTGACCGGCATTATTTATGTTTTGATTGGTGGGAGCTTGTCGAGGGATGGGTTGAATTCTTTGAAATGGTTGTTTTTGAGGGAAAGTTTAATGTTGGTTATGTTGTTGGAAAATGTTGTTATTGAATTGTCTCTGTTTTCCTTGATTTTGATGTTCATACTGGAATTGGTTTCTCTCTTGATTTTTGTTTTGGAAATGTTTTGGTTAGTTACACACTCTGGCAAAACAACTAAGTTGTTGACAACTAAAGCAGATTGCTTTGGATTTGTCAAAACCAACACTTGGTCTAGAAAATGTTGGCCTTCCTATTCTGTTGTACAGTATTTTTTTTCTCAAAGCCAGCATTGCAGCTTTCCATTTAAGATCCATGTCTTTTAAATCATCAGCATCAATTTTTTTCTAAGTGCTCTTGCACCACACATGTGTGAAATCAAATTCTTGGCTACAAAGGCATTGTATGACTTAATGAACATCGAAAACAGTGCATGATGATCATTCCCTTGATTCATGCTTCCTGGATCATAAGAAGCATGTCTACTTCCTATTGAAGATGTATCACCATCATCCAACATCTGGACATTGAATATTTTCTATCTACTTTGGCTTCCAGATTGGGTTGCCACAAACACTCTTCGAGTCTCTAAATTGAATTCACTTGGTTCTTCAATGATGGGAACTTGTTGTTGGTTCTTTGTTGAGAAGTTTCCCATATGTGCAACTGGAGCATTAGCAACTTGAAAGCTTGGTTTTTCTTCTTTTATCATGTGATTTTCAATCATCTCATGCTTAGCTGCTTGTAGAAAACAAATAGCATCATCTTGCTTGAAACTTGGGAAGTTTGCCTTCTCTTTAATGAATTTGCTAGTTGTGTACCATTCTTCAGATAGAGATGAGAGCCACTTCTTGTTCAGGTCAAAATCAGTGATTGCAAGGTCAATGATTCTTATTTTATTAGCTATGGCAACAAACCTTTGTAACACATATTTCAACCTGTCTCCTTTTTTAAACTTGAACTTGTCAAGCTGTTGCTTCAGTCTATCTTTTTTAATATCTTTCAACTTAGTGTTTCCTTTAAACATTTCTACCATCGCACCAAACATGACCTTAGCATTTGTGTTATGATTCACACTTGTCAAAATTTCCCATAACAGACCTAGCTTCAACATGGACAATGCCTTATCATCCTTTTTCCCCATTTGTCTCTCCACCGTTCTGTTGTTGTTCGTGCCATTAGTTTCAACATATGGACCTTTCTTGA
This sequence comes from Bidens hawaiensis, assembly GCF_021521415.1. Lineage (NCBI taxonomy): Eukaryota > Viridiplantae > Streptophyta > Magnoliopsida > Asterales > Asteraceae > Bidens > Bidens hawaiensis. The sequence continues at coordinate 167,227 of NW_027496639.1, forward strand.
TGGAGTTTCACATATTAGTATCATTCTAATACACGACAAATTAAAAGAGAACTTTCCATTCGATGTATTTTTCTTGACCTAACAACCTTGAAATCTTGTTAGTAGACACCTCTTGGTCATCCATTTGTTCATAAATATTTTTGGTATTTTTGAATGATTTTAAAAATGAAAATTTCTTAAAACTTCAACAAACTTTGAAAAACAACAAGATCTGAGCATAAAATCCTTAAATCTGATGAAAACAGATGGATAATACTAAGATCTAGACTCAAAACAAACAATAAACAAAGTAGATCTGATAATAGAGCACTTTTAAACCTTAAAAGATTGTAGATCTGAAAAATAAAGAATATAGTTGCTAATGTTACTGACCAATGAAGCAGTGCTCGACTGACTTCATCATCTTCTTCTTCAAAATCAGTAAATAATTAGTAAAATCTTCATGATCAGAAACAATAGGATCTTCCCAAGAGCAAACCTAAGCTCTGATATCACTTTTCATGATAGATCGTTCAGCAAACACTTATCATTCTCGTAACCAACAACTGAATGTTGGCAAGACGGTTACGAAGGATGCTAGTGTGAAAACCCGATGAACATAAAAGGTGGAATCAATAATATTTAAGGTGTTGCTAAAACAACACAAATATAACAAACACACACAAGTCACTCAAAAGATTTCCATTAATATTAGCTCAGAATACAAGGAAGATCTCTTAGGGTTTCTAGGTGGAATGTCAGGTGTGAGGCTACAATCTGTACGAATATTCCATTCGCTATGAAAGTTTGTCAACCGTCAAAGCACTCAATATTAGCTCATGTGCTCTCATAAGTGTGACCTATAATTTCCTTAAACAGACACACCTAAAATCGTCTTGAAACCCTAATGATTGTTACAAAACATATTCAAACGTATTCAAAATATTACATGTGTAAAAGGTCTTCGAGTAATCATTAATCTTTGTTGAGCAAACTTTGTAACTATAAGTGTGCTTGGAAAAGTTCTCCTAGCAAGCTTTACTTAGAATATTTTCCATAGAAGATATTCTTCAAGTAGACCTAAAGCCTCATGATAATATCAAAAGTTGCTTGATACTATCCTACGAGAAAGCATGTTCTTCTTGATCTCTTCAACCTTTTGTCTTTAACTTATTTAAACAAACTAAGTGTGTTGGTGACAATGTAGCTTACTCGAGGTTGAACCTTGCTCGTGGAAGTCCTTAGAATAATTCCCAACATAACTTCCTTCAAGTGTGATTTATATCATTGTTTATTGAACCTTGCTCGATCCACCAAATTACTTGGTTTAAGCTTCGTTAAGTCAAGGGTTTGCTCTGAAACAAACCTTGCTCGACTGAACAACAACCTTGCTTGATGAAGTATAGTTTGCTCGAACTAACACTTAGAAGAATTCTAGAAGATAACCTTGCTCGAAAGTAAGATGTGTTACTTGAATAAGTTCTAGGCCTGCTCGAAGTGTCAAGTTTGTTCGAACTCCATACTTAGCCATTTCGTGAGGAGATTGAGAACATTTCAATCTTCCTTGGTCAATTCTTGATCCCAACAATTTGTGTGTTTTTTTAATTTGTGGAAGCAAAGATGAAAATGATGGTTTAGGGTTTTTGTGAGGTTTAAGTGCGTTTAAATACCCCTAAGCCCATGGAACTAAGGTCCATCACAATTCGTTATTCCATCTTTTATTGTCCAAGACCACATTTTATTATCATTGTTAATTAACTTAACTAAATAATAACACCATTAAGTAAACGAAATTCTATATTTATTATTACTAAGGTATGATGTTACACATCGGCGGGCGACAATAGCAGTGGCGGCGGCTGGTCCAGGCGGTTGTGGCAAGCCGCCATCGGCAGTAGAGTAGGTAGATATATATATATATATATATATATATATATATATAGAGAGAGAGAGAGAGAGAGAGAGAGAAAGGTTAAAATAAAAAGTAATGTTTTCCTAAAAAGTGTATGAAGAATTTCCGCTATTGGATTAACATCATCTATTAAGGGTAGGATTGTAATCTTACTTTATTTTCTTGTTATGGTATGTAAATATATAATTAATAAAAATTAATTATGGATCCAGAATTTGTTCCTTGTTAATAGACATTTAGTTAACAACTTAATTATATTTTCATGCTCGATCGTATATTCTGGTTCGATATCTCACACTATCAATTTTATAATATGATAAATATCTCACGTATATTTTGGATCGATAGAATGAATTAATCTATATTATTCTTATTTTTCTTATTCATTATCTCATTTATTCATATCAATTAATATGGAGACCTTCATGAATGAACATCAATTAGGTAAAATTCTCATTGAGCCTTTATGTGTTGTGTTATGTTTTGTTTCAAGCTAGTGTGTTTTTGTTCTTGGTGTTCTTGGTGTTGTGTTTTAAATTTGGATTAAAATATGGTGGTTTTTTTTAAAATTTTGATTATTTTGATTTAAAACACACTGTTATATATCTTGTGATGTTTTTTGTGTTTAGTTTTAATTTAGGATTAGAAATGATAATCATAGATTGATAATGTTTCCATATATAATATAAACACACTGGACGATTTTCTTTGTCGTTTGAAGTTATACTTTTCTTTGATAATGTTTCTGGTAATATGTTTTAATTAATCTTCTTTGTAGTTTGAAGTTATACTTATTGTGCTTTAATTATTGGTGTTAGGTCAAGAGCAATATGTTGGTGTGTTTTTAACGTGAGTGTCTTATCGGCGACACAAGCCGGTAAGAAGACGACGACGGTGAGAACGTATGATGCGGAATTATGAGTGTGTTTTTTATTCATAATTGTTGGTTCCTCTGTAATTGTATTTGAATCAAGAACATGGTAATTTTTTCTGTGAATGGTGGTTACCATGTATAGGTTTGTGAACATTAGTGTGTTTTGATTTTTTTTTAACTAATAAAAAGATATTATATTGGTAACCATTTTTGGAAGATCAAAGATTGATTGCATAAAAATAGGAGATTCCAAATATACTATGACTAAATTACCCTTTAACACACTAATCTAACCCTTTAAAATAACGCAATCTTGACCATTGACCACCAAGATCTAATCATCCAGATTACTTGCTACACTTTTTAGACACACTCAGTTTTTTAGGATAACCCCTCCCTATATATATATATATGTGTGTGTGTGTGTGTGTGTGTATATATAGAGAGAGAGCTTATGGTGGGTAGGGGTGTCTTGTTCTGTCCAACTAATTATTAGGTTAACTAATTATGTTAGTTAAGCCTAACCGGATCACAAGCCCATATCTAACTCTAAAGCACAGTCCATCTCGTTATTATTATTAGCTAATACTGGGTAACTAACTTAAGCGGATTCTGTGTTTATTACCCAAGGTGTACGGGTCATACCTTGATCGGTCGCGTTGACTTAACTGAGCTGGCCGGTCCACAATATCCAACAAGTTGACTCCTCAAAACGCCCTGGGGTGATGTACCTAGATCTTTCGGCCATTTTTCCATCCAAATCGGCCTACTTTGGATGGTCTTACCGTTGTAAATAGATAGTAAAACTAAAGTGTGATTAATTACATTTAGTTATTTTTTGTTTACGACTTGGGAATCTTCCCGGTCTATTGATTTCAATATAAGTGGATTTCAAGATGAGTGTCTTCTTTCATTGGGATGTCAATTATAATGCATTGGCAAGCCATACTTCATACTGTGTATTGAAAATAACACTACATGGGAATTACCGAATTAAGTTGAAGTATCTTATTATACCTTAATTCCTTATTACATGAGTTACAAACAAGAATCACAGAAGAGAGCAAACAAAAATGATCTCGTTCAAACTAATCCCATACGATACTTCCCTCATATAATGATGTTTCTAATGTTCGAATTGTTTGCAATACCGTGCTTTTTAGTGACTTAATGTTACATTATAAGAAAAATATTTTATTTTCAAACCAAAGAGCTCCAGCCCTAATGAGCATTGGCTTCAAACCCCTCTTGAGTTGAAGACTCATTATCTCATTAGCTCCACCAATGAACACGGTGGGGAGAGTGCTACACCCAAGCCTAGAAAGTGCATGTTCGATTTCTTGTCCTCCTGCTATCTCATCAAGCTCGTAGATAGTAGGGCTCACTCCCATGTCATTAAGAGGGACTTGATGCTGTGGGACATGATGCAAGAACTTTTACTGAAGATGACCACGGGCCTCTCATGAACCATTATCTTCATTCTATCCATCCCAATGCACCCAACTTAGAAAATATTATAGATTGAAGTTGTGTGAAATGTGGTTGAGCATGACGAGATACATATAGGCTTTGTAAGGATGATATATGTGGAGAAAAGAGAATTTTTTGGGTTGGCCAAAGACAGTGATATTAGGTTTTAGAGATGGACTTTGTTTCAAAAGTTGATGGTAACACTTAGGAAAAAGTTGGATTGTCACGAATCGCTTTGCTGGGATGCATATGTTTGATATCTACATAAGCATATATGTGATATATGTGTCCATGTTATGTGTAGGGCTTCATATTCTGTTCTTCAAGTATCCTTATTCTAATGGACTTTTCAAGAAATGGAAGGTTATATTTATATCTTCAAGGTTATGTGTAGAAATATACATCGACTTTCTTTTAATTAGATATGTGCACCAGTGTGTACTTTATGTGTGCAATAGTGGTAATTATCATATATGCAATTGTTTGTATTGCATATGTGCAATAGTGTTATATTATATGCAAAAATAAAATGAAAATCGATATAGTGCATATGTGTATTGCATACAAGCAGTACTGTTATATTTGCATATATATAATAGTGTGTATTAAACGATAAATTTGTATTGCACTATATACAATAAAATAACTATTCTATATATGCAATGCATATTGCTTCATATATGCACTATATACAGTTGTTTTTTTTTCAATGAACAATATCAACTTGTTGAAAGAATAAAAGAAAAATATACGTTAAAAATAATTTTTATTAGTTTTTAGTTTTCTATTTAAGAGAAGTTTTCCCTAAATCTCACCCACACACATATATATATATATATATATATATATATATATATATATGATTAAGATCATATGAGAACTATTTTTAAATTGAGAACTTTGAGAACAATTTTAGATCACAAAAAACACTATTCTTGACAAAAAATAAAAACAATTATAAAACAAAAAAAAACTTGAAAATAAAAAAGTAAAAACAACAAAAATTTTATTTTTCATCTCGGTTTTATAAAAAAATATAGAACTGAAAAAAAATATCGGTTTAACAAAATTATACACATATGTATAGTACTTAATTTTTTTAATTTTATACATGTATTTTTATACACGTATGTATAATATAAGTTAAATTATAATGTACATATGTGCACATTACGTAACTTGAGATTAAATGAAATTATACACATGTGTATAACACAAGGGTTTTTTTTATTTTTTATTATACCGAAATGAAATATAAGAATTTTGATTTTTTTACTTTTTAAAAATTTCTGTTCTTTTTATTTTATGATTCTTTTATATTTATTTTAGAGGTTTTTTAGTGGTCCAAAATGGTTCTCAATTTTACAAAGGGTTCTCTTATGACCCTTACCCTATATATATATATATATATATATATATATATATATATAAGATTGATTTCTTTTGAGATCCGCTTTAAGTTTTAAGAACTCGAAAGAACTCAACATAACTATTTTTTTTCGAATTTTATTTTACACATGTGTAATACGTAAATGTAGGTAACGTAAAAAAAATTACAATATTTTTTTACAAACCGAATCGACTTATTACGCATGTGTAACTAACATTTAAACTTGTGTAATCATCAAAAATACTTATTCTCTCTCCTGATTAATTTTTTAATCAGATTTATTCTCAGACGCATATTTCATACTCATTTAATTAAATGTGTGGTCCATATATATATATGTATAGGGTAAGGATCCTAAGAGAACCCTTTGCAAATTGAGAACTTTAAGAACCATTTTGGACCAATAACAACACCTTTAAAAAAATATTTAAAAAAATCATAAAAGAAAAAATAATAAAAATTTAAAAAAACTTAAAAAAACCAAAAGTCTTATATTTCATTCCGGTTTCATTAAAAAAATAAAAAATAGAAAAAAAATAAATAAAAAACGTTGTATTATACGCATATGTATAATTTTATTTAATCTTTTGTTACGTAATATACACATATGTACAACATCATTTATCTTAAATTATGCACGTGTACAAAAAAACATGTAAATGTACATATATGTATATAGTATACATATGTGTACATAATTTAGCTAAACAGAGGTTTTTTTTTTTTTTTTATGAAACCGGGATGATAAAATAAGAATTTTGGTTTTTTTACTTTTTTTATTTTTTTTGTTTTATTTTATTTTATGATTTTTTTTATTTTTGGGTTTTTTGTGGTCCAAAATCGTTCTCAATTTCAAAAAGGTTCTCTCATTATCCTGATCCTATATGTATATATATATACATATATATAGTAGTAGATACCCGCGCGTTGCAGCGGTGATGACAAATTGTCGCTATAAGTTTTGGAAGGATACTTGTACGTATTTAGATGAAAAATAATGACACACCTAAACAATCTCTAAAACAGAATCGATGATCTTATAATGCTAACATACATGACAAAAATTTAGATGAATTTACACAAATGAACTAATCACCTGATTTATAAACATGAAGTAATACTCCAATGGGTACTCTATTTGTATGCAAATTACCAATTCACCAGGTATCATTTCGCTTATTCATTCTATATCAACTCAAACATTTAACAAAAGATGTATTCCAGCAACCTATACATCAGAAAGGATATATTAACATCCCAATCATAACTTGAAATAGCATAGCAAAATGAAGAAGGAAATATAAACCAATTGCATACATTATGCATCTTTAATATGAATCATGATGTTATATTGTATGTGAATCTCAATTAACAACTTACTGTTCAACTCGAGCAGTAAATTGAGACCGCCTGGACGACGATGCACTCTAATTTAACAACAAACATGTCAAAATCAATGATAGCATCAAATATGAGATCGTGTTAAGCTTGAAGTAATGTAGTAATGATAATAAACATGAAAATAGTTGATTCTTTTAGCCCCCCCCCCCCCCCCCACACACACACACACCACCACCACCACCACAACCACCATTTCATTTATGAAATATTATTATACATGGGCCGAACTCAAGCTCAGGCTTGAAAAACTACTCATGAGCAAACGCTCAAGCTTTATAAATAGAGTCTAGAATAAGCCAAGCTCTCTTAGGTAAACAAACCGACATCGCGGTTAAATCTGGAGCTTTGTTGTGGAAATGACAGATCCTATAAAAGTTTATAAAAATAAGGCCAATCCGTGGATCCAACCCATTTAGCTAAAAGTGTTTTGTAGGTTCAACCCAAAAATTACCAAACCCGTTTAAACTAAACCCAATTCTACAAATTTCTTGTTTAGTTCGAGATAAGTAAAATGATATTATCTTTTCTTTAACTGGAAAAGGATGTACAATAGTTCAAATGAAAACAAACCTACAATACAAATTTGCAAATTTCTTTTTATCTTATTAAAGAAATGTGAGTTGTAATATTTTTTTTTCTAAAAAGTATACATTTAATCCTACATCATATATTATGATTATTAGAGCATAACTACCTGATTTTTACATTCATGCTCCCAAAGTGAACATTTAGGGTCCGTTTGGTTCGTAGAATGCAACAAAATTTTAATTAGGGTCCAATTCCGTTGAAACATTCCAATTCCTTTGTAAACATTCTACGAACCAAAGTCAAAAATCAATATATATTAATTACTCAACTACAAAAAAATATCCATAACCTTTTAAAAAGAATTATATCAATATATACTAATTATTCAACTACAAAATGAGTATTCATAAATTCAAAGTCAAAAATCAATAGTCACCGTAATTAAATAACCGCCTTCACGTCCCGTGTTGCACACTTCCGGAATCCCATAACATCCATTTTACGAGTTTTTCTAACGGAAATTAAATCATAATATCATAACATTCACACACCGTACACTCTCTTTTGTATTGGTTATAGGTTTATTAAAGGATCATAAAACCACCTAGCAGATTAACTGTTGTTGACTTACCAGGCCCGCTTTGACAGACAATCCAACGATTTGACAAGTCTTGATTTTAAGGTTGATGTTTTAAAACAAAGCATTCTGATCTTGATAGGTATGAAAACTCAACATCCTTAAACTCCAGCTCACCTTTAACGTCAGGTATCTTCGTTCCATGTTTGTCTATCAAGTCTGTGCTCGGGATGTGGTTAATAATTTCATTCATATGGGCTGCTAAAATCTTGGCTTCAGCAAAACGTTTTACATTCATTAAAAAATCTCCAAGACCAGTTCGCATATTTGTAATAAAATTATAACAATGAAAGGAAAGAAATGTTGGTAAAATTGTGAACAAAATCAAAATATAAGCATAAGCTTTGAGTTATATATCAAAAGTCTAGGTGCGATTGTAAACAACATCATGATAAAAATAAAAAACATATTTTTGATCTCTGTGTAGAAAATCAAGAAATGATACCTCATTGTGGATTTTGCTAGATCGCAAGTTTCATTTCAGTTCGTTTTAGTTTCGGTTTCAGTTAACATCTTCTAGTTTCATTTCAGTTCGTTTTAGTTTATTGGGGTTTTTGTTTTTGGTTTTTTCGTGTCAGTTCAATTTCAATATATATATATTCGGTTTTTTATTCGGTTTCAAGTTTTAATTACGTTTTGACATGGTTTTGATTTTTTCGATTTTTTTTCGCTTCGGTGAAAGGTTCTCAATTTGTTATTTGTGTTTTTTTTTTTGTTTTCGGTTCAGTTGTTTCGTTTCAATTAGAATTCAATATATTCGGTTTTTGGATCCTCTTCGGTTTTTAGCACAGTTCGATTTTTTGTTTTGCTTCTGTCAAAGGTTTTCAGTTTTTAATTCTGTTTTTTTGGGTTTTCAGTTCTATATTTTTAGTTGGTTTTGTTTCAATTTTTTGGTTTTTAGAATTTTCTTTTTGGTTCGATCTCGGTTTATTACCTTTTAGTTTCGATTTCTGTTACCGTCTTTTGGTTTCATTTAAGTGTATTCGTTTTTTGGTTATGGATGTTTCGTGTCAGTTCGGTTTCAATGTATTCGGCTTTTAGATTCGGTTCAGTCTTAGTTTCGTTTCAGTTCAATTTTATTTATTTTTTTGGGTTTTCTGTTATGCTTCTGTTAACGGTTTTGAGTTTTTAATTTCTGTTTTTTGGGTTTCGGTTTGGTTTCGATTGTTTCGTTTCTGTTCGGTTTCAATATATTCAGTTTTTGGATCCGGTTCGGTCTCAGTATTAGCTCAGTTTCGAGTTTTTGTTTCGCTTCGGTTAAAGGTTTTCAGTTTTTTATTTATGTTTTCTTTGGGTTTTCTCGGTTTGATATTTTCAGTTGGTTTTTTTTTCGTTTGGTTTTAGTTATTCGGTTTTTGGTTTGGTTGTTTCGTGTCAGTTTAGTTTCAATCTATTTGGTTTTTAGATCCGGTTCGGTTTCAGCAGGCCTATGTATTACCAGATAACTATTTGTTTATATAAATAAACAGAATATGCTTAAATTTCATAGCAAAATTAAGTAAATTCAAACCTTAAGGGCAACTGAAATGTAACATCCTACTTTTGATCATAATAATAAAATAAATTTCGTCTATTTTATAGTGGGTCGTCGGTTTAGATAAATAGAATATGAGTTGGGCTAGTGTTGGGTAAATGGACATGGGTTATGGACTTGGGTTATGAAAGAAAGAAGGAAAAGACCACGGGCTTAAGCCCATGATCCATAAATATATAAACCATAATCACCACTTATTCCCTCATTTTACACATATTTCATACACCACCAAAACACACACTTAAGCTTTCTCTCTAGTTTCTTCCTTCTCTAGTCGATACCAAGAAAGAAACCGAGCACCGACCCGAGGTAATGATAGTATGATGTTATATGAGCTTAAACCCGTTAGATATAATTGCAAAACGACGAGCCGACACCGTTAAACCGTTTGATTCACGAGATCCGAGTGGAATCGGGTATAAACCGAACATAAGATGGGCTTATGGGTCACCCTAGCTCAGATTTGGATCGAACGGGGCGGAAAAAGGTGAAAAACGAGTCAAAACTCGTTTTTTCCGGCGAAACCGCGTTTTTCCGGCGACGGCGCCGGAATTGGTACGAGGTAAAAGAGAATGTCAGAGAATGTTCTTGACATTCTCTGACCTAACCCTAGTTCGTTAACGAAAAGTTAACGAATTAGAGGTAATTCGTCACCTGATTCTCAAAGGAAAGAATAACGAACTAGCCTTAGTTCGTGTCCAGATTCGTTAAGGAAAAGATAACGAATTAACCTCAATTCGTTATAGTCATTCGTTAAAGGAGATAATGAAATGGAAGGTCCAATTCGTTACCTGGACTGGTTCGTTATATGGACTGATTCGTCAAAGGACCAGTTCATTAGAGGGTCAAATTCGCTACAATGACCAGTTCGTTAAGGCAAACCAATTCGTTAAGAACCAAGTAACGAACTAGAAGTTTGATAAATGACAGAACAGTCCCTGGATTTATAAAAGAATGAATTAATTACAAATAAGCCCTTGAACTTTTGAGTTAGAGAATTAAATAATAATTTAAAATCCTAATGGAAAATGTGTTACGACAGTTAATGGAAAATGTGTTACGACAGTTACGACAGTTAATGGAAAATATGTTACGAAAGCTCGACCCCAGCCAGGGGCTCTGCCCCTTGGACCCTGCTAGGGGCTGCCGCCCCTAGACCCCGCTGCCAGGGGCGCTGCCCCCAGACCCCCGTTCGTTGTGGGTTATGATTTAACTAGAAACGTGATGTAGATAGTGATAGTTAATTGATAAGTGTAATTGTTATACAGTTAGTCGTGCACAACTCAAGAAAGGAATAACTATAAACGGTGAACGTAACCGACTTCAGGTGAGTTCTAGCCCCCTTTCCTTGTTATGTTTTCGGGGCTGTTTGCATACTCGATGTGATTAGTTAACACCCTTATCCTATGAGATAAGTGTATGCCATATATGTATTATGTGAATGATTGCTTGTCGGTGCGTGAACGGTCTTCGGATAATGCAGGTATTGGCAAGTTATGATTATGGATACAATGTTGAGTATAATGTATGAATGATATGTACGTATGTTATGAATAAACGTAGGAGATAGACAGGTACAAAAGAAAGGGACTGAGCCCTAATAATACTCAAGGCAGAAAGGGACTGAGCCCTAATAATACTCAAGGAAGAAAGGGACTGAGCCCTAATAATACTCAAGGCAGAAAAAGGGACCGAGCCCTAATAATACTCGAGGCAGTAGGGCGTGATGCTCTTTAAAACGTATAAGTATGTAAAGTATTAATAGATGCAAAGTTTGTAAAGAAAGAATTTAAGAAATAATGTATATATTATATATGTACGAAGAAAGATGAGCAGGTTAAGAATATAATATGTATCTTCGGATGCGTATGTATAAGTAGGTGAAAGTAGACGTGCACAAAAAAACCGGTTCCGGAACCTAACTGGTGGAACCGAACCGGAACCGGTTCCAGTTCCAACCCGGTTGGAACAATACCTGGTTTGGGTATTTTTGTACCCGAAAATCGTACCCGGTTCTCATATTTATATGTCAGTACCGGTTCCAACCCTGTTCCTACCCGGTTCTTAATTGGAACCGGTTTGGTTCGTACCCGGAATAACCGGTTCCGACGGGTTTTTTTGAAGGGTCAAACAAAAGTCAAACTAGCCGTTGGAATCGGTTCCAACGGTAATATAGCCGTTGGAACCGGTTTTTTTAGACACCAATTAGCCGTTGGAACTGGTTCCAACGGTAATATAGCCGTTGGAACGGGTTTTTAAGACAATAGATCCGTTGGAACCGGTTCCAACGGTAATATAGCCGTTGGAACCAGTTTTTGGGCCAAACCTATATATAACTTGTTTCCATTACTTGTTTCACCACCAAACTCAAAAACAAACTACAATACTACTCCTTTAGCAAACCCGTTTCTTTACCCGACCATCCAACTAAATATTATTATGGCACCCATCAAAAAAACTAACAAGGCTAAGAAGAGTGTTTTTGTTGCCCCCGTTCCTGTTACGGAGGACCCAAGGGTTGTTACGGTAGTCAACCATAACCGCAACCAAGACGTATGGAAGAATTGGGATTTGATTGTGGATGACGAAGGTTATCAAAAGGCTCGTTGCAAACTATGTGGTTCAATATTAAAGCACGATTCCAACTCTACTTTGAGAAAGCACATCGAGAAGCCATATTGCAAGGCGTTGAAAGGGATTGGCGCGACCGATCAAATTGACTTGGGTAAAGATGATACACTATTTCGTTACAACACGACTCAAGTTCAAGATAGAATGGCAAAGTTCGTTATTCAACGAGGTTTGCCGTTTAACCACTTTGATGACCCGGAGTTGACGTCGTTGATTCGCGAAACTCTACAACCGAGATACACACATGTAAGTCGTACTACCTTAAGACGTCATTGTATCAGGTTGTGGGAGTGTGCTAAAAAAGAGTTAATCGAGTCTTTTCATTCTTTAGAAGCCATGGTTAGTTTAACTACCGATGTTTGGTCGGCACCACACGGGTTGCCCGAATCATACATATGTGTCACCGCTCATTGGGTTGATCCTGTGACATGGCAATTGATGAAACGCACCATCGCTTTTGAAAACTTCCCGTTCCCACATACCGCCGAAAAATTGTTTGAATTACTTGAAGAAGTTATAACGACTTACAACTTGAGAAATAAAATATTTTCGATTTCGTTTGACAACGCTTCAAACAATACTAAGGCGGCTGAAAAATTTATCATTAAATATTCACCACCTTGTTTCGGGGATTTTTTTCATGTCCGATGTGTTGCACATATCATCAACTTGGTTGTCCAAATAGGTCTTGACAATGAACACATTTGTGATGATTTAAAATACTTTAGACTTATGTTACAAGATGTCTTCAAAAGTGGTAAAAGAAGACATATTGAATATAAGAACTATTGCAAATCGGTTGAAAGAAAGTATTTGGGGCCGAATTGGGACGTTCCAACCCGTTGGAACTCAACTTGTCATATGTTAAAGTGTGCTTTTGCCCAACGCCAAACTTTACAAGCTTTTCATAACAATCTTGTTGAAGAACGCGAGACCGATATGTTTCCGGAAAGTGTTTGGGTCCAAGTCGGTTATTTGTTGGAGTATCTTGATGTGTTCAAAAAGTCAACAACAAAATTATCGGGAGTCTATTACCCTACTAGTTGTTGGGTTTTGCAAGAATTGTTATATATGTCTTGTGTTTTTAAAAGCTTTGCGGAGAAGAACAAACTCTTCGAAAATATTGTTGCGGTGATGAAAGAAAAGTTCATAAAATATTTTGAAATCATACCGCCGGTCTTTACTTGTGCCGCCGCATTAAACCCCTATTGGAATGTTAATGGGGTTGAAACAACGATTGAGGAAATATTCGACAACTTAGGTATGCACGAGATTGACCCGAAGTTGTCGACGGAAGCGAAGGACAAGTTCAACAAAAACCTTCAAGACCTTTATGACCATTATTTTCAAATGTATGGTCCAAGCACGAGATCGTCTTTTGTGAAAAAAACAACAACTGGTAGGCCGTGCAATGACCCACTTATAAACTTGATGAATGGGATTCGTGAATCGACATCTAAGAGGCAAAGAGGAAACACACCAAGTAGCGAACTTGGTCGATATAGTGGAGCAAACTATGTTGAGGGCGCAACGGTCGACGAAATTCGCAATATTGATTTGTTGGCTTGGTGGAAAGGTAAACAAAACGAATTTCCCATTCTATCCGCCATGGCTCGTGATTTGCTTGCCGTACAAGCCTCAACGGTTGCTTCCGAATCGGTTTTTTCTCTTAGTGGGAGGGTGTTATCTATGCGAAGAACAAAACTAACTCCCGAGTCTCTAGAGGTTTGCATTTGCCTAAAGGACCATTTGGATGCGGTGGATCGTGTACAACACAAGGCGAACTTTGAAGACGAAATACCAATAGAGCGTCATATTCATGATGAGGAGGCGGAGGACGGGGTTTCTTCCGATAACGAAGACGAGGGTGAAGACGAGAACGAAGACGAAGAAGAGTTGTAATTATTTGTTTTGGTAAAATTATTTGTAACTTGTTCAACTAATATTTAGTTTTGATTTGTTTTATTATAATTACTTTTGTTACTCATGATTAATTGTTTGTTACTTTTTTAATAACGACGAACATTTTATTCATCTAAAAAATAACTATTACAAACATTATTAAAACATAAACGATACTAAACATAACAACTAAAACATAAAAAATAAAGTCCGTCGTTTTAATCCGGGAATACTTATTTTTGGGTTGTAGAGCCGGACGACTCTCCCACTTCAGTTTTTTTAGCTTTCATTCTTCTTTTCTCTCGACAATACTTATTCGTATGTTTTCGTAATGTCGAGTTGGACGCTGCTTTAAGAAACTTCGAGCAATATTTGCAACGTGCCAACTCATGTGAGTCGGTCATGAGACATAAATCGTAATAAACCCAAACATCGGGGCATCTTGTTGTTTCGATCACCATAACAACGTCATCATTGGTTGCCATTTGTTGTCGGTTTAAGGTTAATTGTGGTTTGGAGTGTGTTTTATAGTTTTGGGAGTGGTTTAACAAGTACACAAACAAACCTTGCTATTTATAGAAAGAAGATAACCTATTTATAGTTAAAAAACCGGTTCCAACGGTCAAAAACGGCTATATAGCCGTTGGAACCGGTTCCTAACGGCTATAATGTTTAAATTTCAAAAAAAAACCGGTGGAACCGGTTTTTACGTAAAAACCGGTTCCGGTTCCAACCTACCCGGTTCCTAAAAGTTTGCATTTCTGGGCATCGGTTCGGGTCGGGAACCGAACCGGTTCCTGACTGGAACCGGTTTCATTTTCTACCCGGTGTGAAAAAAACCGGTTCCGAACCGGTTCGGGTTTTCAAGGTGAACCCGATTTGTGCACCTCTAGGTGAAAGTATTGTATATTACCTAATTAACTAGAACTCACTCAGCGTAGCTGACTTTTAGTATGCACGCAGGTGAGTAGAATGAGACAGCTAGCTTGAGCGAGGGCATATGGCAGAAGAATAAGAGTCGGGCATCTAAAGACTTAAGACGTTTATATTTAATGTTGAAAGACAAGAATGCTTATTTTAAGACAAGTCATGGATTTATATGTAATGTTTTTTGAATGTTTAATGTTCCGCGAATGTTTTAATTAACTCTGATGTTCAGAACTGTGTGTATGAGTAAATCCAACGTCCAAATGTGAGGCACCGGTAACGGGGCCTTACATGAAAACACCATAAAATACTACAAAATAGTTGTCTTCAACAACGAATCCTTCTCCACACTAACCATCACTTATCTTGCAAAATCATTCATTCCAAAAATCACCTTACTCGCCTTCCTCCATCCCTCCCTCAAACCTCGAATACAAATCTTGACATTTGAACACCAGCAACGAAGAAATCTCCAGAAAAAAAATATCATAGCACCGCCGTGTTGTAACAAATACCAAGGTATAGAATCCAGAAGAAACCAAGTATAAACCTTCATTAATATTTTAGCCAACTTATATTATATTAACACATCAGCCATCCTCATTACAGTAGTTATGAAGGGAAATATATGTATTAAGTTACAAGCCAAACCAGCGAGACAACAACTAAATTTTAAATCCTAAAAAGTTTCAATTTAATATAAGCAAATTAGATTCTAACCTCAGCTATCATCCTCAACTTTTTGCATCACTTTTCCTCATCCTGTAGAGAAATAGTTTAAAAGTAGTGTCAGTGATCAAATTGTAAAAACATATGCACACAATCACGCAGAAGAAACTTGTGCAGGCAACAATAAAATACAAATCTAATAGAGGTTTTCCTGAAAATCATCTATTAGCATGCCAAATCATGCACAATAAATCAATTCGTTTGCAGATATTCACACATGCCCCCAAAATCAGCCCATTTGGTTCAAACTCAGCACAAGTGAGATTATCCTACAAGATATTCAGTAGCCAATTGATGAATAGTAACTTCTTTGCTAAGATTTTGCTATTTTATCAGTGGTAAACATTTCAGTTCTACTTTCCTAACTAATAACTATCATTTAAAAAAAACAATTGTCATAAAACTAAAAACATCTTAAATACCTGAACAAAACACAAAAAAGTTATTGTAGAAAGCTCCAACTGTGTCTTTAACCATAGAGTACGGGCCAAATAACCAAAGTTAGCCTAATCAGTTTCATATCTAATAAAAATTAAGGAAATTTCTAGAGTACCAAAAAGTATAAGATAAACTAACCACGTTCTTGTTCGCACCTATCCCTAAAAATTGCATCGGCTTGAAACATCAAAACTAAATTGATTAATCAAACATACAAAGGTGAAAGATCGCAATGAATCTAATAGAAAGAACTAAAAATGGTAGGAGGAAGACATACCGAGTCATGTAATAATCTCCTCTGGAACTCAATAAAGTATATATCTCCTGCATAAACACAAATTAGAGAAACAAAATCAAATTAAGTGATAGTAAAGAAACAATAAAGAAAAAAAATACCTTCAATCGATCATAAAGAACCACTGTTCTGCAAAAAGGCATACCTGATGTTGGTTAACCAAATTAGATGCATCACTTTGAAATAAAAATAAGAAACGTATTTAAGGTTTTACCTACAATTGATATTTAAGCGACCAGCGACTACGGTGATGGTTACTCCGATAGTGTTTGACATCCTTCGCTTTCTCTCTCTCTCGTAACCCTAGAATGACGATGGCCAGAGGAGTTTTGAACGATGCAATCTTGAGAAGCTGGCTTTTTTGAAAGTGACTTGATGGTGGAGAAAGAGAGAAGATTAAAGAGTCTACATCTACATAAGCTAGGGTTTTTTAAACTGATTGGGCGGGATTTGAAGGTATTGCATTA
Source organism: Bidens hawaiensis (assembly GCF_021521415.1). NCBI lineage: Eukaryota > Viridiplantae > Streptophyta > Magnoliopsida > Asterales > Asteraceae > Bidens > Bidens hawaiensis. The sequence goes on from NW_027496639.1 coordinate 184,341, forward strand.
TGAGTTGTACAATGTGTTTGAAGTATTGTAAAACTCTTATTTTTAAGAGTTTGAGGTGAAATGACGATATTGTCCTTCATATATATATATTTTAATATAGTATAGATACATGGTAAGGATCTTAAAAGAACCCTTTGGAAATTAAGAACTTTGAAAATCATTTTAAGCCACCAAAAAAACCTCTAAAAAAATATTTTAAAAAATCAAAAAACGAAAATAAAAAAAAACATTTAAAAGTAAAAAAACCAAAATTCATATATTTCATTCCGGTATCATAAAAAAAAAATAAAAAAAAAAATTTGTATTATACACATGTATATAGTTTCATTTAATCTTAAGTTACGTAATATACACATATGTATATTATCAATTACCTTAATTGTACATATGTGTATAAAAAACGTGTATAAAATATAAAAATTAAGTATTATACATATGTGTATAATTTTGTTAAACCCATATTTTTTTCAATTTTTTTATGTTTTTTATAAAATCGGGATAAAAAATAGAAACTTTTGGTGTTTTTACTTTTTTTTGTTTTCGAGTTTTTTTTTATAAATATCTTTATTTTTTGTTAAAAAAGTGTTTTTTGTGGTCTAAAATGGTTCTCAAAGTTGTCGATCTCAAAATAGTTCTCACATGATCCTAATCATATATATATATAGGATTTGAATCAAATACAAATGAAATTAACGTGCTGAACGTGAGAATAAAATAGAGTAATTATATATAAAAGTAGAGTAATTATGTAATTACTATATGATATAATTACATAGGTACTCTACCTGATTCTCATGTTTGACACGTTAATTTCATTTGTACGTCAACATTCCCATATATATAGGATCAGGATCATGTGAGAACTAAATTGAAATTTAGAACTTTGAAAACCATTTTAGACCACAAAAAATACACTTCTTAACAAAAAATAAAAAAAATTTATAAAACAAAAAAAACTCAAAAATAAATTAAGTAAAATTTTTTTATTTTTCATCTCGGTTTAATAAAAAAAAATTGGAAAAAAATATCAGTTTAACAAAATTATACACATATGTATAATACTTATTTTTTAAATTTTTTACATGTTTTTTATACAAAATGTACAATTTAAGGTATATGATAATGTATATATATGTGTACATTACGTAACTAAAGATTAAATGAAATTATGCACATGTGTATAATATGAAGTTTTTATTTTATCTTTTTTAATGAAACTGGAATAATATATAAGAAATTTGTTTTTTTTTTTACTTTTTTAAATTTTTTGTTACTTTTTGTTTTATGATTTTTTTAAATATTTTTTAGTGGTTTTTTTAATGGTCTAAAATGTTTCTCAAAGTTCTCAATTTGCAAAGGGTTCTCTTAGGATCCTTACCCTATATATATATATACACACACACACATATATATATGGTAAATATCCTAAGAGAACACTTTGGAAATAAAGAACTTTAAAAAACATTTTAAGCCATATAAAAAACCTCTAAAATAATATTTAAAAATTGTAAAATGATATATATATATATATATATATATATATAGTAAAGATCCTAATAGAACCCTTTGGAAATTGAGAACTTTGAGAACCATTTTTAGCCACATAAAAAACCTCTAAAAGTTATTTTAAAAAATCATAAAAAGAAAATAAACAAAAAATTTAAAAAAGTAAAAAAACCAAAATTCTTATATGTCATTCTGGTTTCATAAAATAAAAAAAATACTTTGTAGTATACACGTGTATAATTTCATTTAATCTCAAGTTACGTAATGTACACATATGTATATCATCATTTACCTTGAACTGTATATATATGCGTATAAAAATGTGTATAATATATAAAAAATAAGCATTATACATATGTGTATAATTTTGTTAAGACGATATTTGTTTTAATTTTTTTTATAAAACCGGATGAAAAATAAAAATTTTTGGTGTTTTACTTTTTTTATTTTCGAGTTTTCTTTTTGTTTTATAATTTTTTTTGTTTATGTGTAAACTAATTTAGAGACATTCATACGTTTTACTGTTTTATAGTATTACACTTTTGTAATTCAAATTCTATTACCATATTTAAATTCAGTTTATTTTATTTATTAATTTTGTCTTTATCATCAAACCAAATATCGGAGAATTTAAAACATATATTTCTTCCCAAAGATATTTTTATTTAATTGAGAAGATTGAATTCGTCAATGGTTATTCACACACCCCTTTTTGATATTCACACACCCTTTTAACACACATTTTATCTATTATGTACACTCTATCTAAAGAGAGAGAGAGGGTGTATGAATAACACATCACTTGAATTTCTATAACTTTTTGAGATTTGTGACAAATTTACACAAGTCATTGTTTATATTGCACCGACTTTTGATGATTTTATTATCGAGAAATTTGATTTTTAAGATATTTTAAATTGATAAAAACATACCCAAAGCATTTAAATATAGGGAAAAGAGTTATCATACACACCAAAGAAAACTTATCTATCCTACACAACCTACATATCTTAAAACGTTAACAATAATAACCTACCTACCCAACATAGTAAAGATTTTATCTAATATACCCTACATAGTAAACAAAATTATCCTACACACCATACATGGTAAAAATTTTTCCTACATCCCTTATATAGTAAGCATATATGCTCCCAACATAATCAAGATTTTATCCTACATACACTATATTGTAAATAAAATTATCCTAAATACCCTACATAGTAAATAAAATTATCCTACATACCCAACGTAGTAAAGATTATATCCTACACATCCTACACACGTAATATTAGTTACTTGTTGGTGAAATAGAAAAGAACTAACAATACCTATACGTCGAAATAATCCTTACATAGTATAGTACATGAACCTACACAATACATATATGAACTTACACATTACAAAATAATCCCTACATATTAGAAAATACGAACACACACAATACACTAGTATAAAAATGTTTATTCCCCTATAAATAACTGTATGTTTCTAATATTTCTGTATAAGGACTATATGAAGAAAAATTCCACAATATACCGCGTAATGTTGCAAAGTTTATGTGATTTATGAACAAATTTTAAAAACAAATAAACAGCTTACACCACTATAAATTCAAACATATATACATATACATATATATATATATATATATATATATATATATATATATATATATATAATTTTATTATTTGCAATTAATGAGAAATTTAAATGGTATTAATCATCTTATGAGCATTAGCTATGCATAAGAAAAAACTAGTAGAAAAGACGGTGCGTTGTTGCGGGAAACAACAATGATTCGGTTGGTAGGGGTTTGGTTTGTAAGGTAATTGATGTAGATAACTATTTTTTGTTTTATTATATATTAAAAAGAAAGTTAAGTATTGATGAATGTTTAAAAGCTTATGTTTATTATTTATTATGAATATTGTGTGTTAATCGAAGAATAACTCGTTTAATTAAATGGATTATGTCAGTCCCGTATATATCACTCAATCACACACAATACAAATATCGTAACCCAAACGGTTAAGTGTTGACAAGAAGGTTAACGACTAGCTATTTAGGGTAAGAACAATAATGTATTAATGGCGGATACACTAACACATTAAATATTGCTCAAGACACGCAAAATTTAACAAACACAAACTACAACTCAAAAGATTTCCGGAATAATAATACAAACAAAAATCAATCAGGGTTTCAGAATGGAATGATTTATCCGTACGTGATAATAACAGCCGTCACAATCAATTTCAGGAATAATATTGGGTGTCTTACTGGTTAATTAAAACATTCATGGAATATTAAAACTTTCATAACATTACAATAAATAATTCATAACCTGTCTTAAAACATTCTTGTCTTGCAACATTAAAACATTAAACATAAATCAAGTTGCGTCTTCAGATGCCTTACTCTTATTCTTCTACCATATGTCCCCACTCAAGCTAGCAGTCTCATTCTACTCACCTGCGTGCATATTAAAAGTCAGCTACGCTGAGCGAGTTCTAGTTAATCACACATCATACAATACGTACACTTACCTTCAATTATGCATCCGAAGATACATAATAATTACTTTACTAGTTTACTTTCATTACATAACTTCATACATACGTTCATACTTTATTAATTTCATAATATATAATTACCGTCCTTTCTATCTCAGATATTATTAGGGTCTGATCTCTTCATTTTCTATCTCAGATATTGTAACATCCAAATATTATAATGTTAAATAAAGTAAGTTACGTTTAGTGATTTCGCGTTATTAATTAATTAATATCGAGTAAAGAACGGATCATGGACTTAGATTAATTAAGATGGGTTAAATGGTAATGGGCTTTAGGTCCATGGGCTTCAAGAGGTATAAATACCCTCTTAACCAACCTAAAACCCTAAACCCTCAATTATTTCCATCCTAATCTCTACACACTCAAAAACATACACACTTCCTTATTATTACTTGCGGCCGAGAGAGAGGAAGAGGGTGAAACGACCAAAGAACATCGAATAGCAATAGATCTCTCATATACGAGCTAGATACAAGGTAACCAAGCAAAACGCGACCAACCGAACGTATAAAAGGTATGTTTTGATCCTAAAGTTTACGTTTTTATAAACGTTTAGCCTTGAAAATTAGAACGAGAATAGATCGGGTATAAACGAAACATAAAGTTGTAAAATTGATGCTAAAACGAAACTAATGAACCCTTAAACCTGTGCGGCTCGATTAAATGGAACCCTAAGATATAGTATTGAACGTTTTAATCTTAAAGGTCCAAACTTTATGCACTTTTGGGTCAAGTTTTATCCGAAAATGAACATGAGAACGTTTACGGGTTTGGTTAATATCATATCCAAGGTTTCACGACAAAACGGATACGAATAAAGGGTTTTAGAACGAACAGAACCTACTGCTGAGCAAATTCGCCTGCAAGCCAAGTTCGCTGTTGCCAAGTTCGCCAGCGGGCAACTTCGCCTGCTAGTTAAGTTCGCTTAAGGTTTAACTTCGCCAAGTTAAATTCGCTAGCAGCTAAGTTCGCTGATGTTAACTTTGCCAGTAGCTAAGTTCGCTTCTGTAACCTCGCTATACAAGTTCACTGAATGTAAGTTCGCCTAACATATAAATTCGCTAAAGTTAGGTTCGCTAATGAATCAGATAGCGAATCAGACTTGATTCGTTATGAGGAACGAGTTAACGAATTAGGAAATAAATTAAAATCCTAATGGAAAATGTGTTAAGACAGTTAATGTAAATAAAATTTTTCCAAGCTGACCTGGCAGCTCGACCACAGCCAGGGGCTCTGCCCCTTGGACCCTGCTAGGGGCTGCCGCCCCTAGAACCCCGCTGCCAGGGGCGCTGCCCCCGGACCCCCGTTCGTTGTGGGTAATAACTAAGACTAGAGAGATGATATTAGTAGTGATAGTTAATTGATACGTGTAATTATTTTACAGTCAGCCGTTCGTACTGATGAAAGGGATTACCGTTAACGGTGAACGTAACCGCATTCAGGTGAGTTTCTAGCCCCATTTCCTTGTTATGTTTTAGGGGCTGTGTGCATACTCGATGTGATAGTTAATACACTTACCTTAACTGGTAAGTGTATGCCTTATATGGTTTATATGTTATTTATGTATATCTCAAAATGTGAATGAAAGCTTTTCAGTATGTGAACGATCTTCAAATATTGCACATGCTAACAAGGGAAGTATGTTTATGATTGATGAATGTGTATGATAGATATATGTACAATATATGAGTATGTATGAATGATTAAAGAAAGTATGCATGTTATGGGTATGTAAAGACGGTATGTACGAAGATGAAGAAAGAGGGACCATACCCTAATAATATCTGATATAGAAGGGACCAGACCCTAATAATATCTGAAATAGAGAAGTAAAAAGGGACCAGACCCTAATAATATCTGAGATAGATAAGAAAGGGATCAGACCCTAAAATATCTGAGATAGACAAAGGAAAGAGGGACCAGACCCTAATAATATCTGAAATAGAATGACAATAATTATATAGTATGAAAGTAATAAAGTATGAATTTATGTATGAGATTATGTAACGAAAGTAAGATAGTAAATTAATTATTATGTATCTTCGGATGCATGATTGAAGGTAAGTGAATGTATTATACGATATGTGATTAACTAGAACTCACTCAGCGTAGCTGACTTTTAGTATGCACGCAGGTGAGTAGAATGAGGCAGCTCGCTTGAGGGGACATGTGGCATTGAATAAGAGGCTGGCATCGGAAGACTCAAGACGTTTAGTTTAATGTTTTGCTTATTATGAAAGACGAGATGATGTTTTAAGACAAGTTATGGTTTGTTATGAAATGTTTTATGAAAGTTTTTATATTCCGAGAATGTTTTAATTAACTCTGATGTTTAGAGATATGTTTATGTGTAAATCCAACGTCCAAATTTGAGGCGCCGGTAACGGGGCCTTACAAGTTGGTATCAGAGCAAAGTTCGAGAGATTTAAGCATCCTACATGATTAGACTCGAACAGAGAATGAGATTTAAGTAATAAAAGAAAGAAGATGCCAATTCAAGATAGCCATGTGTCACTTAAGCAAGCTCAGTGAAGGTAAAGTGTATGGTTAAATATGTATGTTAAAGTTAGTTTAATCGCTAAAGAAAGGATATGTGAATGATAGGGATAGGATTAATTGATTGTTCGATTGATTAATTGTTTCGTGTAGAATTAGCACAAATAGACTCATAAGAGGAAGTGTATAGGACACGGAAAGTAACGTGATCAGCTAATCACAGCTGGCCATTGTTATTACCTGTTAGCCTTACTATCCTTGTACTAAATAGTTCCTTGAGTGATGATGTTTGTGTTTTCCTTTCCAGAATACGATGGCTGGATCTAGAGCAGTTGTTGGAGCAGGAGGACGCACTGGACGTCGTGGCAGGCCTCGTCGTGTCCAACGACCTTCGGTAGAAACAGCTTCCAACACCGGAGCTGAAGGAAGCGCAACTGGAGGAAACCTTAACAACAATGAAGGGGTTCAACTCGATCCCTTAATCCAAGCAGCTATTGTACAAGCTGTAGCCACTGCAGTGAAGAACTTGAGCCCAGAGGGGTCTGCTGGAGGCCGTGAAAGAACAGCTGAAGGAACGGGAGGAGGTGGTAGGAAAGATGATTAAGGAGAGTGGGAGGCTTCGAGTGTGGTAAGGTCTGTGAAAGTTGATGATAAGAAGAGGGGCCGAGGTGGTTGCAACTATAAGTCCTTCAAGGGTTGTGACCCGCTGAAACTGGCTGGTCTAGGATACGCAATCGCTACCCTTCAATGGATAACCTCCATGGATAAAATTATCCGCATTAGCGAGTGTCGTCTCGATCAAGCTGTCAGTTATGCCACCTAATCGTTTGAAGATGGGGCGATGTATTGGTGGGAATCGATTAAGTAAAGAAGGAGTCGAGAGGAAATCATGGCTATGAGGTGGGAGGGTCTGAAAGAACTTGTTATGAAGAAATTATGTGCTGACGCTGAGGTTGAGAGGGCGGAGATGAAGTTCCTGAACTTGAAGGCTAGGACGATGACACATCGTGAGTATACCACCGAGTTCAACCGAATGTCTAGGTTGGTACCCGATATGGTTAACACTGAGGCTAGGAGGATCAAGTGTTATGTGAGGGGATTGCCACCGAAAGTCCGCACACCAGTCAGGACAAGTAAACCTGCTACCTTTGACTCTGCTGTTGAGCTCGCAGAGCTGGTTTATGCAGACATGGATGCGGACGATATTGTGGTGGAAGAAGAGAATAAAGATAAGAAGTGGGTCAATGTCAAACGACCCGGTACTCAGTTGTGGAACTCCAAGGAAAAGAAGCAGAAAGTGTGGGAGAAGAGACCGTGCAAGACGTGTGGTAAAATGCACAGTGGAGAGTGCAAGTGGGGTAAAGGATCCGATATGTGTCATAAGTGTGGTAAGACTCATGGAGGAGAGTGCAGGCTTGGGTCGAATGTCTGCTACAAGCATGGAAAAGTGGGACATTATGCCCCAGATTTATCGCCAAGTCCGCATGTTATAAGTGCGGTAAGACGGGCCACTTTGCTAGAGAATGCACCGAGGGTGGAGCTGGAGGTAGTGGGAAGAAGGATGCCGATCAAGCTAGGCCAAGAACTAGAGCCTACATGCTGACTCAAGAACAAGCCAAGCAGATTCCGGATGTCGTCACTGGTACGTTTTTAGTAAACGGTATTTCTGCTTCCGTATTATTTGATTCGGGTGCGAATAAAAGTTTCGTAGCTACTCCATTTAGTAAATTAGCTAAAATGAAATGTTGCTGAGTTTCCGAAACTTTTATCGTAGAAACCACAGTTAAAATAATGAGAATGGTTAAGAACTGTAAGATAGAGTTAGAGGGACATGAGTTCCCTGTTACTTTGTATTTTATTACCTTAGGAGGGTTCGATGTGGTTTTGGGGATGGATTGATTGTCTGAGTACGACGCTCGGATAGTGTGTAGGAGTAGGATAATAAGGTTAAAGTCCTTGGATGGTAGTGCGGTGACGGTTTATGGTGATAAGAAAAGTTCTGGGCTTAATGTCATTTCGATGATAAAAGCCGAGGGTCTGTTAAGGCGAGGGTGCGATGCCTACCTGGCGTATGTTGTCAACGCTATGGCCGAGACAAAAGAAATGAAAGATGTTCCTATTCTGCGCGACTACCCAGAAGTATTCCCAGAGGATCTTCCGGGGTTGCCACCGGAGCGAGAGATAGAATTCCAGATAGATTTAATACCAGGAGTCCAGCCCGTCGCGAAAGCGCCTTACCGTCTAGCGTCGTCCGAGATGAAAGAATCGATGTCCCAATTGCAAGAAATCCTCGACAAAGGTTTTATTAGACCAATTGTTTCCCCGTGGGGTGCACCAGTGTTGTTTGTAAAGAAGAAGGATGGTAGTATGAGAATGTGCATAGACTATCGCGAGTTGAATAAACTTACGGTAAAGAATAGATATCCTTTGCCAAGGATTGAGGATCTGTTCGACCAACTGCAAGGTTCAAGTTGGTTCTCACGAATAGACCTTAGATCAGGCTACCATCAATTGAAAGTGAAAGAGGCAGACATCCTTAAAACAGTGTTTCGAACGCTGTATGGACACTACGAGTTCCTCGTGATGTCATTTGGTCTAACAAATGCTCCTGCAGCATTTATGGACATGATGAATAGGGTGTGTCGGCCGATGTTGGATAAGTCAGTTATCATCTTCATCGATGATATACTGATTTATTCAAAGAGTGAGTCTGACCATGCCGAGCATCTGAGAGAAGTATTGGAAACTCTGAAGAAAGAGAAGTTGTATGCTAAGTTTTTGAAATGCGCGTTCTGGTTGCGAGAAGTGCAATTTCTAGGTCACGTGATCAATACTGAAGGGATTACCGTGGACATAGCTAAGATTGAGGCAATAACGAATTGGAAGACTCAACAGAATCCGACTGATATACGAAGCTTCTTAGGGTTAGCTGGCTACTATAGGAGATTCATCGAAGGTTTCTCCAAGATAGCCGCACCGTTGACCGGTATGACCCGAAAGCCGATAGTATTCAGTTGGGGTAAGTTTCAAGAAGAAGCTTTTCAGGAGTTAAAGAAGACTCTCACGCAAGCTCCAATCCTTGCTTTACCCGATGGTGACGAGGATTTGCTTGTTTGTACGGATGCTTCGCATTGTGGGTTAGGTTGCGTGTTGATGCAACGAGGAAAGGTGATAGCTTACGCGTCTAGACAGTTGAAAGTCCATGATAGTACTTATCCGACGCATGATTTAGAGCTAGCAGCGGTAGTGCATGCCTTGAAGATATGGAGGCATTACCTGTACGGTACTAAGTGTACCATTTACACAGATCATTAGAGTTTAAAGTACTTCTTCGAGCAGAAGGAATTGAACATGAGACAGAGGAGATGGTTGGATTTGATTATGGATTACGACTGCGACATTAAGTACTATCCTGGTAAAGCTAATGTAGTCGCCGACACGCTAAGTCGTAAGAACGAGGAAGTCCTTGCAACAGTGAAGTCATACCAGTTGATTATGAACTCAAGTCTTTTTGAAGAAATCATCAAGGTGCAGTCAGAAGTGTTGGTGGATGAAGGTCTAGTGAAGAAGGAAAGGATTTTCGGTCAGAAAGACGAGTTGATGGAAAACACTCATGGTGTTAAGACTAGGTTTGACCGTATATGGATTCCACTCCATGGAGATCTCAGAGGTCGAATCTTAGATGAAGCTCACAAGTCAAGGTATTCGATTCATCCAGGAGCTACTAAGATGTACCAAGATTTGAAAAGAGATTACTGGTGGCCAGGAATGAAAAATGATGTAGTGGAGTATGTTAGTAAGTGCTTAACTTATTTACAAGTCAAAGCCGAACATCAAAAGCCTTATGGGAAAATGCAACCGCTTGAGATACCAGAATGGAAATGGGAACACATCACCATGGATTTCATAACTAAGCTACCTCGTACAGCTAAGCATCATGATACCATCTGGATGATAGTAGACCGTTTGACCAAAAGTGCTCACTTTCTGCCCATACGAGAGGCCATCTCATCATAAACATTAGCAAATTTGTTCATAAAAGAGGTTGTGGCCAAGCATGGAGTGCCGTTATCGATCGTGTCCGATAGAGATACTCGATTCACTTCGAGGTTCTGGAAGAAGTTCCATGAAGCTATGGGAACAAGATTGAACATCAGTACGGCGTATCATCCCCAAACCGATGGACAGTCTGTAAGGACGATCCAAACCCTTATGGACATGCTACGTGCTTGTGTTTTAGACTTTGGTGGAAGTTGGGATGATCACTTGCACCTAGCAGAGTTCTCCTACAACAACAGCTACCATTCAAGTATTGGTATGCCGCCGTTTGAAATGCTTTACGGTAGACGATGTAGAACCCCGATGTGCTGGGGAGAGATTGGTCAGAAGGAGATGGGAAGTTTAGAAGTTGTCCTAGAGACGTCTTCAAAGTTGATCAAATCAAAGCAAGAATGAAAGCCGCTCAAGACAGACAGAAGTCGTATGCTGATAAGCGGCGACGACCGATTGAGTTTAACGTTGGTGACAATGTGATGCTCAAGGTCTCGCCTTGGAAGGGAATTATCCACTTTAGGAAAAGAGGAAAGTTGAGTCCAAGGTACATTAGACCGTTTAAGATTTTAAATCATGTGGGTGAAGTAGCTTATAAGCTTGAGTTACCCGATGAGTTAGAAGGAATTTATTCAACCTTCCATGTTTCTCATCTGAGGAATTGTCTAGCTGATGACACGTCTCACGTGCCATTGATGGAAATTGAGGTTGATGAACAATTGAACTACATCGAGCAACCGATAGAGATTGTTGATCGCAAGGAGAGGCGGCTTCGTCATAAGGTTATACCTTTGGTGAAAGTGATATGGAAACATCGCAAAGGATCAGATGCTACTTGGGAAGCTGAGGATGAGATGCGCAAGTTCTACCCTAATCTTTTTAAGTAGATAGTTAGGTTTCAGGGACGAAACCTCTTTAAGGAGGGAAGACTTGTAATATCCTAAATATTATAATGTTAAATAAAGAAAGTTACATTTAGTGATTTCGCGTTATTAATTATTTAATATCGAGAAAAGAACGGATCATGGACTTAGATTAATTAAGGTGGGTTAAATGGTAATGGTATTTAGGTCCATGGGCTTCAAGAGGTATAAATACCTTCTTAAACCAACCTAAAACCCTAAACCCTCATTTATTTCCATCCTAATCTCTACACACTCAAAAACACACACACTTCCTTATTATTACTTGCGGCCGAGAGAGAGGAAAAGGGTGAAACGACCAACGAACATCGAATAGCAATAGATCTCTCATATTCGAGCTAGATACAAGGTAACCAAGAAAAACGCGACCAACCGAACGTATAAAAGTGTTAGTGCATGATTTTGCATCTTGAGTCTTTGTAATTAACGTTAATGTTTTTGTTTTATATTTAATGTAATAATTAATTTAATTATTGTCTAGTTCGTTAAATGTAAAGTCTAGTTTGCTAAGGGATGTTAGTGAACTAAGACTTAAACTTATTCCCTCCTGATTCGTTAGGGGATGTTAAAGAATCAGGGGGTGTTTCGTTATTTAAGTGTATGTAACGAAGTGAACTCTAGTTCGTTAGGGGATGTTAACGAACTAGGTTCGTCTTCTATTTATATTGAACACTGTTCACGCTAAATTTAAGTTTTTGAGAGTTAATTAACGAAACCATGTCAAAATCCTCTCTCGATCTTCATCCTAACATTATAACATCACTATTATATACATACTGATAATATATACACACATATAACACTGAATCAAAATTAATTATGAGCTAGATCTATAGTTAATGTATTAATCGGTTAACACAGATTCGAGATCTGTTAATTATTATTAGATTGATAACTATCCGGGTCCCAACAAGTGGTATCAGAGCTGTTGGAGCTCAATTACACTTGATTTGGTGTTTAATTAGTTTTTGATATTGTTAATATTCTGTTTGAGTGATTTTGAATCATTTTTAAGTTGAATTGATTGAATTATGGACGAATTGGATTGAATCTGAGTTGGTTAAAGTATTGGAATGGTTTTGTGAATTGGAATTGAGTTTTGGTTTGGTTTTGAATGGATTTGGTGCTGGTTTTGGTTTAAGGCCGAAACATGGTTCGTTTTTTGGTAAAATTGGACTGGTAATCGTAGATGTTTGGAATCGAGGATTAGCGTATTGGTTTCGCGATTGTGTTACGAGTATTTTGATAGGTCATTTGTGGATTTTGGTTAAGAATCGAGTTGGTATTACAGATTTTAGAATCTGGGTTGGTGTTCATCATTTCCTGATTTCTGGAAATTCTCTTTGAAGATTTGAAGATGAATATGGTTCGCTATTATCTTTCTGATGATTCGTTATATTATTCATCTTGATTCGTTATCTAAATTAGTAGATTCGTCATAACTTTCAAGTGATTCGCTAGTCAGTTCGTGTCATTTGTTAGTTCATGTCATCTGATTCGTTAATTGGATTAACTGATTCGTGTGACACGCGTCCACTTTGGGATTTGTGTCATAACAACCTTTGCCACGTGGCATAAGGTGTCAGAGTTTCTTACAAACAGTTGTAAAAACCTGATTCGTTATAGTTGATTCGCTAATCAACTGTAGCTGGTTCGTTATCTATTTCGCTAAGTCTTTCTTAGTGATTCACTATTGAAGACTCCCTAATTAGTTAAGTTTTTTTCTTATCAGTTAGATTACTAATTCGTTGTCCAGTTCGGTAGTCAATTCGTTAGTTTGACTTTCTGATTCGTTAACCTTTTGATTCTTTGGTTGATTCGTTAAACTCAATTGTGATTCGTTGTCTGATCAATCTTAACTACGTTAAGATTTGATTCGTTATTCTACTGTTCACAGTTCGCTACAACTGTTTATATTTCGTTAACCTTATTCGTTGTTTGATTCGTTACACCCTTTAATTTTGAAACTTGTCAAAGATGGCCGGTATGTATGCATTGGCGTCTCAAAACATGTTGATGCAACAAATGTTGCAACTCGATACCGAGATAGGTTCACATTCGAAATGTCCAAGGTTGATGAAGTTCAGTGACTTTGCCAAGTGGGAACCAAGGTTTCGTGCTCATTAAGGATCAGTTCATCCTGATTGTTCATACTGTTCAGATGAAGTCTATACCGTTCCTATGATTGGAGATGAGACTATTGGTTTTACACCAAAAGCTATCTCACAATACTCAGTTGAAGAAAAGAAAGCATTAGAGATAGAGACAAAAGCCTATTCTACTCTAACCATGGCTTTGCCTGAGGATATTTTTCACCAAGTGGGTAGTATAAAAATATGTGCTTCTTTGTTTCAACATATTCGAATAAGAAGTATGGGTAACACGGATGAAAGCAAAAAGGTGATGCATAAGTTTCAATTCAGAAACTTTAATTTATTGAAAGGTGAGACGGTTGAAGAAATGACAACGAGATTCAATCACTTGATTGCTGAGATGGACAAGATGAAATTCGATGTCTCTGAGAGGGATAAAATTGACACTATTAAGAGTGTACTTCCAAGTTCTTATTCCACATTCTTAATGGTTCTCAAGGAAAACAATTGTTTCTTGAATGAAGATTTGACTGCAATTGTGTGACACTCGTCAATTTCAGGTTAACTCTGTTAATCCGAACTCCGTTAATTAAAACTTAAGATCACGCGAACTATAATGCATATCTCATTACACTAAAACTAGGGTTTTGATGACGCATGAAAATCACTACACAAGTAGTCTTTCGGAATTCCACCGAGACACACACGAGTCGACTCAACCCGTTGGTGAACAAACAATATATAATATAAACAAGTGCTCGGTATAAATATGTGTTATGTTGAAATATGATTGTGTGCTTGCATAGTATAACCTCTTATTATGAATATTATAAACTAGTTATGCTAGAATTAAGTTCACTTGAAGTTTAGGGTGGGATTTATAACATGTATTATATTTAATAAATATATAAACAACATAGTCACCCAACCCTAATCCCACTCTTTCCCTCTCCCCTACACGACGGCAGCAGCCCCTCCCCCCCACCTCTTAACCATTCTTGGCCGATCACCACACACACACATACAATACAAGTTGTTTGCAAGGTTGTTGAAGGATCCAAGGTGATAACTAGTAAAATAAGCTTCATATCTAACCCATTCTATAAGTTAATTTCATGATTAAACCTGCAAATCATAAACCCTAAGTGCTAAATGTGTTGTTAGTTGATGAATTAGGATATCATGTATGATTGTTAGTGCAAAGGTTATTAGTTTGTTGAGTTTTAATGAAAACTGATGCTGGACAGATTATTGAATTCGTGTTTGGATTACTGTAACTCAATGTTAATTACATGTTTTGATGTGATTGTTGATTCTAAAATATACTAGGTCGAGTCTAGTTTCTGAAAAGTCCGAGTTTGTAATTTTTGGACGTATAAAAGTTAGTTTTTATTAATTTACGAAACTATTGTGCAAGGCTGATTAGGGAGACCTGCTGTTAGGCTGTTTTGAGACTAAGATATCTCATAAACGACAAGACCAAATGGGTTGGTTCCACTTCTGGAAGTTAATATTTTGAGTTAGGAATCTAACCCAATTGGTCTTGCATTAATTGGATTTGTCATTTAACGGGAATAACAAATAACATTCTGTTGCGCATGATAATGATTGTTGTGTGTTTGCTTTGATGTTTTGATCATTGTGATAAAACCGTATATGATAAAAATATAATAAAAATATTTTTAGAAACCTAACTCACGTGTGCTTCTGTGATGATTTTTGGTGAGTTATTTGACATGTTAGGATTTATTGAGTAATCTTGTTGAGTGAAAATCTGCCTGGATAATTTAGCTGCTGAATTACTTGAAGTATCATGAAAAGTGCATAACTGATCGATGTTTGCTATGTTTTGACCAAATTGCCCTTGTGGGGGGATATTTGATAGTAATGAACGATGTTAATACTTGACACTTAAGTACTTGTTAACATGTGTAACTTATCACCAATGTGTTTGTCGAGTCGCACTTATTTCACAAACGAAACACGAAACGCATCTCATGCATAAGTTGTATGTGTCGAGTCTAGGGACTCACTCGTTGTCCAATACTTAGAAAATCTCGTTTTTGTTTTAGAGCACTAGTGAGGATTTTTCTGTGACGCACACCTTTCTCGGATCTTTTTGGTTATCTTCGCAAACAGTGAGTTTCACGTCTCCTTTTTACTCTTTTTAAACGCTTTTATTTGGGGGAGATAACATACTCCAACGCTGTAGATTTTGTTTAGTTTTTATATATCACTTGTAAGGCTAAGTGGCAAACAAACCAACCAAAGTCCTTCATAACATCGAACCAGTTAATATTTGGATAATAGCGAGCCACTATTGAGTAGTACTACTGGGTTTGACAAACCCCACCCAACTTTAAACTCGACTGTAGGTCGAGTGGGTGTAATCTTGGCTAACACATTACCATGGTCGTGGTTGACATGGTGGCAAGGCAATTGATAAACAGTCAGCTTCGGTGTCGAACACTTAGTAATACATGCTTGATAGGTTAGCTACCTATTGATATATAATTGACTTAACACTATCTGGTAACGCAAACGCAAAACGCAAACGCAAACGCTATATTTATATAAACTTGTGAACTCACCAACCCTGTGTTGACACTTTTAGTATGTTATTCTTAGGTAGCCGAGGCGGGCGCGCGGTATTGGAACATGCATTCGCTAAACACCATCGCTTTGAAAACTTCTTTTAATTTCTGTCTTGACAACTTGTGTTTTTAAGTCGTCCGGTGTGGCGCAAACTTTTTTTGGTTTACAATTTATGCTTCCACATTTTTATTTAAGGCTTAATGTCTTGTTGGGTTGAAAACTTTAAACATGGTGTTTGATTATAACTAATGATTCCGATCCTGTTAGTTCACACTCTCTGACGGTAAAACTCCGTTAGTGGATTTTGAGGGTGTGACAAATTGAATTCTTACAGAAGATTGAAGCCAGAGAATATGATCTTAAGTGTTAGAAATCTTCAAAAGAAAGTCAAGATCCTTCTTTCTATGGTGGTAGTATGCCTCTTAGTTCAACCATCTCTCCACTGACTGCTTTTCTTACTCAAGCTGCAAGTGAGAATGCAACTACATTATATAGTGTTCCACGAGCCTGTTTTTATACAGCTGGAAATACTGGATCTTCTGGTATTTCTGGATCAACTAGAGTTTCAGGAAATTTGGTACCCAATACAAGTCACTACTCAGCATCTTCAAATGTTAACATGAAAGAAGCTGAACAAAACTTTGCTTTTCTATCTGCTTTCATGACTTCGTATGAAAATCTGGTTAGTAGCAAAATTGCCACTAGTGATTTAACTGATGAAGACTATGATCAGATTGATCCAGATGACTTGGAAATCATGGATTTAAAGTGGAACATGGAAATGATTGTTAAAAAGGTGAAAAGATTCATGCAAAGAACCGGAAAAGATCTTCCCGCTCTAAACAAAAAGTTGGGATTTGACAAGTTGAAAGTGAAATGTTACAATTGTCAAGAATTCGGTCATTTTGCAAAAGAGTGTGACAAACCGAAAAAGGAGTATACTGGTCCTCGTGGTCAAAATGCAAACTCTTCAACACCACGAGGTAATGATACTGAAAAGAAACCATCAAGTTCCGGGTCACAAGCAATGTTAGCTAATTGAGACGATTGGTCACAACGACTACTGTGTAATGATAATCAAGCAAATCTGGCAATGATTGGACTTACTGAAAATGTTCAAGAGGATAGTGGAAGTGAGATGTCTTCTGATAATGATTCTGGATCTGAGTCTGATGAGTCAAGTAAAGATCTTTCAATCAATTTTGCTTGTATGGAGAAAATCAGTGATCCTTCCACATCTGCTTGTACGGCCAAGCAAAATGAGGTTAGTAAATCTACTTCTAAGGTGTCATGTGTTGATTGTGATTATAATTAATCTAAAATTGATTCATTAAAACTACAAAATGATAATTTGCTAAAAGAGATTGTGTCCTTAAAAGATACTTATAGGCAATCCTTGACTTCTCAAATGAATTCAAGAGAGAAAATTGAGGCTTTAACTATAAGTAATCATGATCTTAAAGCTGAGTTATCTGTGAAAATGACAATTAATGATCAAAAGTTTCAAGAAATTTTGAAACACCGTTCAAAGATAACCGAGCTTGAAATTGAGGTTCTTGAGTTAAAGAACAAATTGGGTAAATTTAGAAATTCATCTTTTCTGTTGAATGAAATTATCGAAGTTTCTGGAAAACAAAAGGATTCAAAGAAGGGTATAGGTTTTGTTGAAATTCCACCACCATTTCACAATGACTATAAAATAAATCCTTTTGCTCCAACTGAAGAAGATGTTATTCTTAAAGAGCCTGTGATTTCAGAAAATTCTAAACCAAGTAAGTCTGAAACTGTTAAAACCCAATCTGTTTCTCAGAAACCTCATGTTCAAAGCAACAAAGTTTTTGTTGAAAATGTTGACAAAGTTATCATTGAGGATGTGTTTGAACCTGAAATTATACACAAGCACAAGAACATTCCAACATCTAATCACATACTATGTGAACCTCATGAATTTGAGGAGGCTGTGTATGGTTCGCATACAACTACGATGAAACAAGATGTGTTTGTCAAACCAGTGAAGGCTAAGAAACCAGAACAATCCGAAACTTCTGATGAGGATTTGTTACGTTTTATAAATCCTAATGCACTTAAGCCATCATCTGCTCGTGTGTTTAAGTTAAAGGGGATGGACACAATGTTCACTGAAAAAGACATTCCAATAAGTATCATTAAACCTGAACTAATTGAGAGTTTGTTTTACAATGAAACTTCCAAAGTTCGTGAACTCGAACGTCAATATGCTCAAGCGAAAACATCAGTTCCATCTGACACATTGACTAAAGCAAAAACAGGTTTTAAAACATGCTAAGAAAATTAATTTTGTGAAGTCAACTGTGACAGATACGTTGAAAAGTTTTTCGAATTGTTCTAATTTAGATTTTTACTTGAAAAAGAAATCTGAGTTATTTGATGATTTTGCTAAAAGAATGACTAAAAATGTGAGTCATCAGTCATCATCTGTGTCACATGTTCTAAAAAATTCTCAACATAATTATGTTAATATGCGAAGTTGTTTTCTTTGCGGTCAACAAGGTCATGTAATAAGAAACTGTGGCCAGAAGAACTATCAGAATCTTCATCCTTTTATCAAGGACCATTCCAAACCGGTTCCAGTGGTAAAGGAGATTCTGAAACGACCAGTGTCGTCTGCTGATGATACTCATATTATGTTTTCGAATATACATCATCAAAAAGTTGTTCATGTGAATGAAACTCATGGTTCCGTTAAATCTATGTTTATTCCTACTGAACCATTATGCAAAAATGATAATTCAAATGTGGTTCAAGCTGCGTATCTAAGACGAAAGTCGAAGAAACCTGTAACTTATTCTCAAGTTGCTGAATAACAATTGAATGCAACTAAGGTTAACTTTTCTCAAGAAAACCAAAAGGTGCCCAAGACTGAGGCCTGGGCTGCCTTTTTGAACTAATCATTTTCTTTTGTGTGTAGGGTCATCCAAGACCATTTCTGGTGAAAACTGGATCATGGACGGTGGATGTTCTCGTCATATTACTGGAAATCTCAATCTCTTATCAAACATGAGAAATATTCAAGGGGTTATGTGGCGTTTGCTGGGAATTCTAGGGGTATGATTACACAAGAAGGTGATGTTTCGAATGGGAAGATTACATTTGAGAAAGTTAACTATTGTGATAAAGTGGACCATAATTTATTGAGTGTATCGCAAATCTGTATTTACAGATAAAGAGTGTCTGATTCTGAAACCGGGTTATGTGATTCCCAAGGACATGGTTGTCATGCGATCACCTCGATCAAATGATATTTATGTCTTGAATATGAATTCTAAAGTATCTACATCGATTGAAACGTGTTTTGTCTTGAAAGCAACCGAGAAAGACTCCGTACTTTGGCATCCACATACATGTTCGAAAGATGAATTATTTAATGGCAAACGATTTGGTAAAGGGGGTGTCGTTCAAAAATTTTAAGTTATCTGATCACTGTGTTGCTTGTAAGAAGGGCAAACAGAAGAAGAAATCGCACCCATCTAAATTGTTGAATTCCATTGATACTCCACTTGAACGACTTCATATGGATTTATTCGGTCTAGTGAATCGTGCGAGTATTTCTGGAGACTGGTATTGCCTAGGTCTAACTGATGATTATTCGAGATATTCATGGGTCTTATTTATGAGTTCTATGGGTCTTATTTATGAGTTCTAAAGATCAAACGCCTGTTTTGATAAAAAACCTTATCACTATAATCGAATCAGTTTACAAGCAAAAGGTGAGGATAATTAGGAGTGATAATGGAACTGAATTCAAAAACAGTATATTGGATTTCTTTTGTATTCAAAAGGGAATTCACCGTGAATATAGTTCACCATATGTACCTCAACAAAATGGCGTTGCTGAACGAAAGAATAGAATCTTGATTGAAGTTGCAAGAACTATGCTTGCTGATTCTAAGCTTCCTGTCCAGTTTTGGAATGAGGCGGTGAATACGGCTTGTTATACACTCAATCGTGTTCTAACTGTTAAATGACTCAAGAAGACCAGTTATGAATTATTGAATAATCGTAAGCCAAACTTAAAGTACCTAGAACCTTTTGGGTGTCCCTATACTATGCTGAAAACGGATGTGGGTAAGTTTGAAGAAAAAGCCATTGAAGGGTATTTCATGGGGTATGCGTCACCTAAGAAATGGGTTTTTAATTTTACATCTGGTTGTGTTGAAGAGTGGTACCATGTTGATTGTCAAAAGTACACTACTCCTCCACAAGGGAAAGGTCCCGACTAGATGTTTGACTATGATAGCTTATTTAATTCATTCACTCCATCAACCGATCATCCAGATGAAGATTTAGTTCGTGCTTATTTTGAAGAACATTTGGAAATTCCAAGGTTCACAATTTTAAATGATATTGAAGCTCCAATTGAATAACCTGATAAGGAATCTCCTGTTCATGATGATAATGCATCTACTTCATCTAATGATAATACTGTTGTGGATCAAGTTATTGCACATGACAGTGATGTTTCATCTCCTGAATTGGGTGAACATTACACTAATTTTTTTGAAAATGTTGTTGTTTCTGAAAATCCTACTCTCAGGATTCATAATTACCATCCACAAGAAAACATTATTGGAGACCTTGATGTAGGGGTTCAGACACGACATCAAGTTTCCTCTTCAAGTGACAATAATGCTCTATGTACTCATGCTGACTTACACGCATCTGAAATTGCAACTGTTGCTAAATTTACTTGTTTTCTATCTCAAGTTAAGCCTACAACTCCTCGTGTGGCTCTGCAAGATCCTTCTTGGGTAGAAGCTATGCAAGAAGAATTACAACAATTTGCACGTTTAGGTGTTTGGGATCTTGACAAACCTGCTAGAGTTAAGAGGGCAATTCCGACTAAGTGGGTATATAAGTGTAAGAAAGATGATCGTGGAGTAATTGTGAGAAATAAAGCACGTTTAGTGGTGCAAGGTTTTCATCAGCAAGAGGGTATTGATTACACTGAGGTGTATGCTCCAGTTGCAAGATTAGAGTCGATTCGAATCTTCCTGGCATATGCTGCTTACAAGAATATCAAAGTGTATCAAATGGATGTTAAGAGTGCTTTTCTCAATGGTGAACTTCACGAGGAAGTGTTTGTTTTACAACCTCCAGGCTTTGAAGATCCTGATTATCCTGACCGTGTTTACCGATTAAGCAAGGCATTATATGGCCTACATCAAGTCCCGAGAGCTTGTTATGGCACGCTCGCCGACCATCTGATGGATAACGGCTTCAAACGTGGAACTGTTGACTGGACTTTATTTTAAAAAAATATTGGTGATGATCTTCTGCTTGTTCAGATCTATGTTGATGATATAATCTTTGGGTTTACAAATGATACATTGTGTAAGGAGTTCGAGAAATCTATGCAAACCAAGTTCGAGATGAGTTCGATGGGAGAGATGAATTTCTTTTTAGGGTTGCAGGTTCATCAGTCTGCGAAGGGAATCTTCATTCATCAGACAAAATATGTGAACGATGTCTAGGGCCGATTCAAGATTACTGCCGGAAAAATCCCTTCTACTCCTCTTCCCGTGGGTCACAATTTATCACCGGATGAATTGGAGGATACCGTTGATCCGACCCTCTATCGTGCCATGATTGGTTCTTTAATGTATTTAACTGCTTCTCGACCCGACATAATGTTTACTTTTTGTTTATGTGCTAGGTAACCAGCTAGTCCCCGAGTGACTCACCTGGCAGCGGTCAAGCGTATTCTGCAATATCTACGGGGAAATCCTGACATCGGGTTATGGTACCCCAAAGATGATACTTTCGATCTTACCGCTTACTCAGACTCAGATTATGGAGGATGCAAGATCAATTTCAAGTCTACTATAGCGGGATGTCAATTCTTAGGAAGCCGGCTTGTTTCCTGGCAGTGTAAGAAGCAGACAACAGCCTCCACTTCAACCGCCGTAGCTGAGTATGTTGCAGCCTCGAGTTGCTGTTCCCAGGTTTTGTGGATACAACAACATCTTCGCGACTACGGTTTGAAGTTTCTTACTACTCCCATCTTGATTGATAACTCTGCTGCTATTAGTATCACCAAGAATCCAGTACAACATTCTAAAACAAAACATATCGACATTCGATATCATTTTATACGGGATTGTTATGAAAAGAAATTAATTGATCTTGAGAAAGTGCACACTGATTTTCAAAAAGCTGATCTATTTACCAAAACGTTTGATAAAACACGTTTTAACTTTTTGCTTTGTTTAAATGGATTGAAGACCCTTGCTAAGATCCTAAAATTAGGATAATTATCTTTACTTGTTTTATTGTTCTAGTTTAATTTTCTTCTGTTTTTAGGTTTTAGGGGGTGAATTCTAGAAAATACAAAAATATTGTGCTTTTTGTTTGTATAGATAAAACCCAAAAACATTAGAAAACATAGAAAAATCAAAAATATTGTGTTCTTTCTTGTTTTTCTCTCTTGTTTTATTCTAATATTTGAAAACCTAAAAACATGTTAAAGTTAGTAAATACCAAAAAGATTGTGATTTCTGTTTGTACAGAAAAATTCTGAAAAAGTCAAAAAGAATGTGAATTTTTCTTGTTTTGTAAAGAAAAATCCGAAAAGACAAAAAGATTATGTTTTAGTTTGTAAAGAGAAAAACCAAAAAGATTTTTGCTTATACTCGCTGAAAATTATGTCATTTGCTTCTATTTTGAAGGACATATACTTGTATATGTTTGGTCCTGATAATTTCTTGTAAATCTTCGGGTTAGCCATTTACCTGACAAATGGATAATACTTGGGGCGTTTGTTAAGCTTTCTACTTTAGTTTTAGCTGAAAATTTAGTCAGCTATTTAAGTTTGTGAAGCGTGCTTGCATGTTTTGGTCCTGTTCTCTACTTGTAGATGGATATGATAGCCATTAATTTATATACTTAATTTAACTGGGGCAATTAAAATTATTTTGTTTTATGCTACTCAAAATTTTGAGTTTTTGAAGCAAAAAGAGAAAATCATAGTACGTTGATTATTTGACCCCAAATCCAGAAACAAATAAGCTTAAAAGACTGAGTGCTTAACCATTGGTGCATTGATAGGTCTTAAACAAGATGATAGAGTAAAGTAAGTGATATAAACTTAAAGAAAAGCCAAATTGAAAGAGGTGTTAGTCTCTAGCAAAAGTCTCGGTGAAGATGGTAGAAATGTAATAACCGGTCATACTCAAGCCTTATAGTTGTTGTTCATCCAAAAATATAATAAAGCAAATAACAAGCGTTAGGATTCTGGACACTGTGAGTCTTTATGCGGCTTAATCATCTAGGTATTCATAAGCATGAATATTTCACTCGGTTTCTAGAGCAAACCCAAAGTCATTAAACTTGATCATTGCTGTACTTTGTACAACTTAAATTACTGACTTGATCAAAATCCACTGTTAGCCATACAATTGTTCCTCCCTTGCGTGCATCTCATTACCAATAAGAAACGGAACCCAGGGGATACAATGTATGTAAGCCGACAGATGGACTCGTGCATACTCACTCACAGTAAAGGAAACTTGATGCTTTGCTCAAAATTTCACAATTGGTATCAAAATATTTGATCAACACTATAATGGTTTAAGTCAAATTTGGGTGATTTGGAAAAAAACAAATTAAGCTTAAAACCGAGATTAGGGGCTGATAGTTTCTGATATTCTCTGCGCTAATTGAACCATAAATCATATCACGTAAATGCTCGAAGGTTTGTTATAAGATTTAAGTGGATAACAATATCAATGACCGACTTAATGCCAATTGTAATATCGCTGAAATATAAAACTGTGATGGAAGGACATTTTGGTCAATATGATTCTCTGTTCAAACTCAACAAAAACACAAAAATATGTACTGCTTTTGATAAATCATAGAAAAACACAAAAAGATTGTCAAATTTTTATGTTCGGATGCTTCTTTGTAAATACATTCTTTAATTTTTTTTTAAAATACCAAAAATATTTTATTCTTCTTACTTTACAAATTATTTAATGTTTTTAAGTTATGTTTCGTAAAAGTGAAACGTCTTTTAAGGTATTCAATTATCGAGAAGAAAAAAATTCTCGGTAATGCTTTTAACTTAAAATTTTTTTTATTCACTATTTAATTCATTTATTTATTTAATTTAAAATTAAATAAGGTTTTAATTCGTTAAAATCTACTTCGTTAATTATGGATAACGAACTAGGTGATTCTTTAGCAAACTGGTTTCTAGTTCGCTCACCTAATTCGCTTCCGCACTCTGTAACGATTCATCCCTTCTTCGTTATACATATTTAACGAATCAAGACACGAGTCATGTCTTGTTCACTACTCTAAGGTAACGAACTGTAATAGCGAATTACCTAATTCATTTTTAATAATTCAAACAAATCGCTTGATTCGTACAAAGAATACATTGGGTGGCGTGTTAGGCTATATAAGACAAGAAACACGAACAGTCCTTCACTGTTCGTCTTCTTCCTTCACCCTAAAGTAATCTTTTTCAAATTTTTCTCTGAAATTAGACATCCAAATCTCAACATTTCAAGGTTATCATTGTTTGTCTAAGGTATAGAGGATCACTGCGATATAATTTTCGTCAAAAATGACTGAGCTTTGATTGACTATTTATGGATTTTTGTGATTAAAGGGTTTTCCGAGTTCATAAACCCCAATTTATTAATGATTCATTATGTTAAATTTGCTTATTGATGATTCAGTGTGGTCGGAATGTGATTCCGATACCCTGGGTAGACTTTAATCAACGATTGATTTTTGTTTGCCGTGTCGTTTGAATGATTGTTGTTTCAGGGTTTTAGACTCTGTTTAATGTATCTATTGTTCTTGTTTAGGATACGGTGTTAAGCCTCAATCTTAACACCGTGAGCTTCGTATAGCTTTTCCGAGTTACATAGACCTATTACTTTGTTTGTTCGACGATAAACATGTGCGAATTGTAGTTGGGTTTGTGTTATTGACCTTCGGTGTTCTTATTAATTTTGACCTTGACTATGAAGAGTCAAAGATCAAGTCAAACTTTTATTGACCATTCGTTATCCTTAGCAAATTGGAACTGCTTCGTGTCCAATTCGTTAAGGAAATACCCGAACTAGCTCAGCGAATAATTTAGTTCACGAATCAGATGTGGATTCGTTAAAAGTATAACGAACTAGATCCTTAGTTAGTCATTTTAAATAGTAATTCGCTAAGTCTACTTCGTTAGCTTATTTACCTGATAGCGAATCGCTCGATTCGTTACTGAATGGTAACGAATCAGAACGATATTTAACGAATAACATTTATGATAATTTATTTAAAATTAATATTTAAAGTAAATAAAGTCTTTCAACCGTCCAAACGCGTAAATGAATTGATTACACATATCATATGAAATTAAATACATCATTAGGTATTTAAATGTCCTAAATATGTATTACATTTTCACATTTCTTATATTCGTTCATATTTATACAGTTAACATGGCTGATCAAGTAAATCAAGATCCACCGGTTGCTGGTCAAGGACAACAAGAACAACCACCACAGGAGCAACCACCTCAAGAACAACCACACAAAACACAACATCTGTGCATATATTGATCAAGATATTGCTGACGTTGACGTATTTGGAGACATGTTAGCATTTTTAAGACGTTCAGTGATACGATATGCAATCACTGCTCGACCCAGAGTGTCTTTGAGTATTATTAGACAGTTTTGGGATACTGCTAAGGTTGTGGAGGCGGAAAAACATATTAGAGCTACGATTAATCAAACGGCTATTACAATTGATGTGGAAGTGGTTCGTCGGGTGCTTCAATTTGGTGATATTGATGACAACCCCAGTGAATTTGACAAACAGCTGATCAAGGGCTTATTTACTCGTTTACGTTAAGGTGGCGATATTGACAAGTCTATGTTAAACAAGAATGGTTTATGCCCACCATACAAATATCTTTTTCATGTTTTAATTCACTGTATGAGTGGTCGTCGGGGTGGATTTGATCAATGTAGAAGTAGTATACAGTCAGATTTCGTTGCTCTTATTCTTAACAAGCCGTTTAACTACTCTGAGTTAGTTTATGATCATCTGCAAGAGCAAGTTCTGCAAACACTTCAAAAGAAGAAGTTTTTGATGTATCCTCGCTTCCTACAGCTGATTATTCAAGACTTAATTTCCAATTTAGCCATTGATCCAACTCAAGTGAATGATGTGTTTCCTATGGAACACATGAAAGCTGATACGGTGCATCGAATGTTGATTTATAGAAAGGAGAAGCCAAAGAATAAACAGATGATTGGTCATATAATTAGTCCTAATTATGAATGTGCTCCTAATGAACGTTGGATCCATAATGACTCGGATTCCGAGCGTGAAGGGGGAAAAGGTGGGAAAAATGATGATGGAAATGATGATCGTAATGATGGTGATGGTGGAGCTGGTGATACTGCCTTTCAAGAGCAACAAGAGGCAGTCAATGCTGCTTTAGCTGCCACCATTGCAGCTCAACAAGAAAGGAAAAGGAAAGGGAAAGCGGTGGAAACTGGTGAGCCATCGAAGAAAAGACGTGTCTTAGCGGGGGCTGGGGTAATTATTGGTGTTCCACCACCACGTCAATCAACGCCTCAACGCTCGGCAGTGCCGCCAACTACTAGCACTCCGATGATTACATTGATATCGACGATGGTGTCACATGGAAGGCTTGGTTTAATCCCTCAAATGGCGTTATCTGAGATTCCAAGGCCTCCTGCTTTATTATCTACTGTCCCTTCAACACCCTCAATGAGGCCTCCTCCTCCTCGTCCCCTCCTCCTCCTCCAAGTGATGTCTTGTTTATAAGAATCTGTAACGATTCCGGCAAAATCAGGTATACCCTAACCGGTATATACTATTTATGTGTTATTTATTAATGAATATCTGAATTATGATGCGTTTATACAAGTATGTATGATTCATAGTACGAATTATACTCGATTATACAGTTAATCGTATTGGAAATACGATTAACCGACTAACGGTTATTGAAGCCCGAACGATCGGGGATTGCATTATAGACGAAATATATAATATTTAGTGATGTTTGCGAAGTATTGAAGCTTCGGGATAAGTGAGATAAAGCACAGAAAAAGGATTTCGATTTAATGATACGTCGGTACGTTAAACGAAACCTTTAATACCAAACCAAGCAAGAGACGATCGATCAAGCCGAAAAAGATGCACAATTATTAATACTATGATGTTTTAAGTCCATGAAAGTCATGGTTTAAGTTTTTAAAGTTTTTAAATCGGTTTTATATAAACTTCATTTTTAAGCCGAAAAAACGACCGTTTTAGCCTCGTTTTAAGCCGAATTAAACGTTTAACCAAAAAACGAACTGAACCAGATTATCCAAAACATTATCCAGATTACGGGAATCTGAATATGTGGCTAAAAATGGAGATGTGGGTCCCACCCCACCACCTCCTTACACCGATCGGACCATATGGTCCAACCCCATTCCATTTTTCTTTTTTTTTCATCCAATAATCCAACAAACCTTCAACTCTCTCAAGTTCTTGACCTAAAAACCGAGGCATTTAGCAAGAAAAACAAGGTAATGATCGTGTTATGTAGGTGATTATGTTCGTTTCTTGAGTATTCTTGCAAGAAAATGAGGTTTCCAAGTGAAAAAAGGGTGAGAACCCGAGATGGAACCGATTCTTGCATGATCAAGTGATGTATACGGGTTATACAAGGGATCTTGGTCCAAGAAAGGAGTTAAACGAACCAAAAACGAATTTTTACGGTTAAATCTTTGTTTTTAAAGCAT